>NW_007578299.1:308530-315788 GCF_000690725.1 Stegastes partitus
TTAAGTATTTAAGATTTTAGTTACTTGTGTGATAAATAAAAAGCTACTTACCACTCACAGGTACTAACAGCCATAGTGCACAGATAGTGGAAGGCCTACTGAGCGAGAGTCTTCACCATCAGTGAACATTAGTTTTGACCCGTTTGATGCACAAACTTCATCCACAGCCTCAAAGGAAGTAGTTAAGGAGAGTCTTTATATCCACAATAAACCACAATCTGGAGAATAGTGTTATACTTTTCCTTCGTCTCTTGGTGTTGCTCCAAACTTCACAGTCTAACACAGCGGTTCAGTGTTTGTACACTTTGTCTTTATTCCAGGAACGCAAGGATCAAATTACAATTGAACTTTATACTTGCAAAGTTTATGAAGCATTCATGCCAAAACTGTACTGCTGTTGTTGTGGAAGAAATGCCTCGAGTTGTTAAGCTGATTTAAACAAGGATCGTGGCGCTTCAACAGATTTATATTCTATTGCATTTCCATTTTCTTCAATGTTCCCTAATGACAATTCAAAAAGATGGTGTTCTGCAGCACAGAATGATATTGAGACTGGAGAGGGACATCATTTTATACATAAAGGTTCAGTGTAGAGCTGGTTTGAACTCCTGCAGTGTTCAGTCTGCTCCACCAGGTGAGGCTGACAGTCTAAATTTCCTTAATCGTCTCTTTAATTCTGAGCAATTATATACAGAATCGAGTAAAGGCTAATGGAAATTTTAAAAAAGGGAATAACTGCATGGACGAAAACACAAATAATCTTAACTTACATTAACTTATATGTTTTTATAGCAAATGTGCAGTCAATCAACTAATGATAAGAAAAACACTAAGGTATGATATGTGGGAGCTTATGTAACTGTGATGTTTCTGCTTGTATGAGAAGAGTGCTCAAATATAAATCAAAATTTGAAACACAAACACCAACAAGTAAAACTAATTTATAATATGCAACAATACATGAGATTTGGTGTCAGAATGTGGACAAGGGACTAGATAAAGGTGGAGATAGCGCTTAATATTTCTTTTTACACACATTCTTAGAATTCCATTTAATAATTTCATCCAATAATCAAGTTTTCTTTGGACTAGGCTGCCTTTTCTTTTTCCAGTTTTCCAAAAGAAAGGTAAACTTCACAAAGGTCTCCATTTGATATTCTGCATTTGTACAAGCAGCATTTTTCTGTTGTAATTATTTGTACATACTTCCAAAATAACTTGCAACGGTTTTTAGTGTTTGATCCCCTTTTCCTATTGGATGCTTGTGGAACAACATAAGTGTTACACTTCCTTCAGAATGATTTACAGAGTGATGCTCGGTATTGATTTGTTGAACTTTACTTGGAATTGTGCAACAGTAGGAGTCTAGTATAAATGTTGTGTAAGCAACCACTGACAACAGCTTTAAAGTTTGTGTCAGAGTCCAGTCAGAGTTGGGGTCGTCTCTGAACCGTTCAGATTCTGCTGTCTTTGACTTTGTGTTATTTTCTCTATGGCATCTGCTGACTCCAAAGCTCCTTTCTCTCTAGACTCCTACTATGTCTCTGAGGAACTCGGTTTCATCCTTCCAGAGCCTCTGGTAGGTGGAAAAGTTCTTCTGCTGTTATTTTGTTTTTAATAATTGCAGTCAGTCACAGACAGATACAGGCTTTCTGAATGATATTCAGAAATGCTACTGATTCGTATACAGGCAGACACATCAAAAGAGTGCTTATAATGTAGCTGTTCTAAAACTGTAAACTCAGAGTTGAGATTTGGCATTGACCTTGTTTGTTTTGTGTTTTGAACTATGTTCAGACAAACAGCAGGTACTTACATTGTCATATTTTGTTTAAACCTTTTCTCAAATGTATGGACACCGTGCATATAGTATAACAACATAAAGCACAAGCCATGCAATTCAAAACGTTGATGCACATTTTTGTAACGATGCACTCTAAGGCCTCTACCTTACTATGTTAAGCACAGTGAGATGACAGATGCTGTGAATTTGCGCGATATAAACAAAATTGAAATAAATTCAATTGAACTGTCACATTCAAAGGAAGAGCTTCCACCTTACTACCAGGAATGGATGGATATAGCACTGCGGATCCCAGAGCTTGTGCAGTCTCACGAGTTGCGCTCCCACGTTAACAAGGTAAACGAGGACAATGAACTGACAAGGAGAGTTCACTGTGTTTATAGAGCCATGTTTCAGAATTGATATTCCTGTCCAGATGCCACTGCTGAGCAGCGAGTTTCTGCAGAAGCACCGAGAGTTGCGGCTGGCCCACGTGGCCCTTAGCATGATGGCCATGGCCTATGTCTGGCAGGAGGGAGAGAAAGACACAGTTGAGGTAACTCTGCATCTGTCAAGTTTTGTTTTCGTAACATTGACTCTTTACTTCTCTCACTGACTGCTGCCGGTTACCCCGCAACAGACAATTTAAATGACTGATTGTCCATTTCAAATCACCTTCTTCTAAGATGCTGCCACGTAGCCTGGCTGTTCCATTCTGGGAGGTGTCACAGCGTTTGGGATTTCCCCCAATCTTCACCCATGCAGATGGAGTACTGGCTAACTGGAAGAAGAAAGATCCAAAGGGGTAAGGCCACTAATCTCCTGCAGGCAGTATTATCACATCCTACATAACACACATGTCAAGTATAAATTTGTCCTCTTTCTTTTTCATGCCTATTTTTATATTTCCTGTGGCAGTCCTTTTGATATGGAGTGAGTACATTCTAAATCTGTTCCCCTTCACATAATGTTCCCCAATATCGTCATGCACACAAGGCTTATTGGTTTGCTTGCATCACACAGCAACCTGGAGTTGCTGGTCAGCATCCCAGGTGGAGAAAGTGTCCGAGGTTTCTTCTTGGTCACTCTTCTGGTGGAGCTGGCAGCAGCTCCTGCACTGAGGGTGAAGATGTATTCAAATTATATCCATTCGTGTCTATTTAATTGCTAGAGGATTAATAGTTTTTGGGTTGTGGGTTGAAAGCTATAAAAGTCACTATAAAAAACAAAGCCATTCTGTATCTGTGTTGCAGAACATTCCCACTGTGATCAATGGTGTCAGGTCTGGTGACACAGAGGCAGTGGCCAGAGCCCTGGAGGGCATCAGCCAGTCGATGCAGGACATGACCGATGCACTCAAACTGATGCAAGGTAGTGACTCAGACATAGATGTTAAAAGTGTTAAAATTCATCCTAATATTTTGATTTATGTGTTTTTATCTTAAGTGTACGTAGAACCTGCAGTCTTCTATGGCAAGATGAGGATCTACCTGTCTGGGTATAGAAATCAACTTTGTTATTGATGATTTATTTGCACAGTTAAACCTGTTTTTTAAATCTATACGCATATCCGATTATCACATCAATGTGTTTATGCATAGGTGGAGAGACAACCCTTGTATGCCAAATGGGCTGATATATGAAGGGGTCCAGACAGAGCCGATGGAGTATTCAGGAGGGAGTGCTGCACAAAGCAGTCTGCTGCACTGCTTTGATGAACTTTTGGGAGTCAAACATGAAGGAAACAGTGGTAAGACGGCTGATAATTTATCTGTTAAATGTTTAAAACAATGCCTGAAATAAACCTGAAGGACTCACTGTGATGACTCTGCCTTCTTTCAGCTTCCTTTCTAATCCGCATGAGGAACTACATGGTACCTGCTCACAAGCGGCTGATCCAGGACATCTCTTTGCAGCCCTCCCTAAGGAGTTTTGTCGAGCAGCAGGCCTGCGAGCGTCTAAACCAGGCCTTTCATCAGTGTGTCACAAAACTGACGGCTTTGCGCAGCTACCACATCAATGTTGTCAGCCGCTTCATCACCGTCCCTGCTGCCCGAGCCCGACAACTCCGTAACCAGAGCCAGAGCTCGTCGGAGATGGTCAGCGAAGCGCCCACAGCGCTGGAGGAGAGAGGCACCGGTGGCTCTAGCATCATAACCTTCCTAAAAACTGTGAGGGATGAAACAAAAGATGCTTTACTGCCTGAGACAAGCTAAGAAATAAAACACCGCAGCTGATGTGGACTGTCATCACTGAGCATACGTAGCGGAGCTTCGAGTACGTCTCGTAAAACAGCCAGTAAATCAACTCTAATTACTTTACACACTATTTTATATCCCATTAAAAGGATGACTTTTGGCAGGATGAGGGGCCTCTGTTGTTTGTCCTACATGTAGCTTTGTTGTGTCTGTAAATAAACCTCAGTTTAAAACACATGAGTGATATCCATCATTCAGTCCAAAACCATAATTCAAACCATTGCTGTTACTTTCCATTACATTCAACCGCTAATTCCTTCTTTAATCTGAGTTGGAATGCAAAAAATGCATCAGACATCTGTTCCAGACCCACGCATCTAGAGGACATTTGGACATTAGACCTTACATTTGGAGAAAGTTATTGTGAAATACAGTTCAAATGTATCAGATGGATCAAATGTCTTCTGCAACTTAAAAATGTGCCAGCATTTAACTTTTAACATCCACTGATACTGACTTGAAAGTAAAAACAATAACTGACAGAAGTTTTAAGTTGTTGATGAAATTATGAGGCGAAAAAGTAAAGCGCCACTATACCTAATGCCATGGGAGGGCACAAAGGGGTTCCATTTAAATAAAAACAGAGTTTGCCTCTAAAAGCCATGACAGTGAGCAATCACTGAGTGCACCAAAGGTATGCAGGCAACTGATTTGGCCTCGTCAAGCAAAACTGACCAAAAATAATAATGTATTCATCACTAATTATAGTAATTTGGCGATGCACTGTAATTCACACTCCTCAAAGTATCCAACAGCCTGGAACCTGACCTTTCAATCTCAGAAAATAATCATCCTTTGTTGCGTCTTAACTCTACAGTGCCGCTTCACAATGGGGTTGTCATGTCGAAGCACAATGCACAATGCAGTGCAGAGATGCATCACTTATCAGAGTGGTTACCTCAGCTCTCCTGCCTTCCTCCTCCAGCCCACATCCAGCCCTCACATGCCCCTCTATACTTCCTGGACTGACTGGGTGGAAAACCCAGTGCAATGAAGGGATGGATTGTGCCATGAATGGCTCATGCTGTGTAATTTTCACCTTTCCTGGCTCATCTCCACTGGTGTTTCATTACAATAACAGCCTTGCGAGATCAGATAAGACAGACGATGTGGCAATTATACATGACGATTTCCCCCAATCTGAGCGATCTACTTTATCTTGAACTCTTTCTTCTCACATGCTGGTTAGCAGGGAAGAACATAGGAACGCAAGAGAGAGAGAGGGAAAACAATTACAAATGCAGCCTGTTAGGATTTTAATGTGAGAGATGTTTGGTTAAAGGTTCAAGGTTCAAGGTCTTTTATTGGTCACAAACACAGTTATACACGGTGTAACGTGCAGCTAAATGCGTTGTGTACCTGTTCCACACCGAAACAATAATAATATGATAAATAAATAAGAATAAATAAGAATAAGGAATGAATGTATATATGAATGTACATATATATATACGGAGAGAGAGAGAGAGAGATTGAAATAGCAGAAATAAAAAAATCAAATTTCCAAACAGTGCAAAAGGGGAATAAGCAAATAGAGAAAATAATACTATATACATGTGCATATATACAAGGAGAAAAGTGCAAAGTGACCGGTTTGATTGTCTATTGAGTCTATTGTTTCAGGTTCAGCAGGCGGACAGCCTGAGGGAAGAAACTCCTCTTCATCCGCTCTGTATTTGCCTTCAGGCAGCGGTAACGCCGCCCTGACAGCAGCAAAGAGAACAGTCTGTGGCTGGGGTGGGTGGGCTCACCCACAACCTTCCTGGCCTTTAACCTGCATCGTTTAGTGTAAATGTCCTGCAGGTTGGGGAGGGTGGTTCTGGTGGTTCTGAACACCCTCCTCAGGGCCAAGAAGTCCTGCTGGGTGCTGCTGCCCATCCAGGTGGTGATACTCCCAGCCAAAACACTCTCAATGGTGCAGATGTAGAAGCTCCTGAGCACCATGAGAGGGAGCTTAAAGTCCCTCAGGCGTCGGAGGAGGTAGAGACGCTGTCGAGCTTTCATCACCAGGGTGCTGATGTGACAGGACCACGTCAGGTCCTGCGTGATGTTGACACCCAGGTACTTGAAGCTCTCCACTCACTCCACCTTTGTCCCACTGATCGTGAGTGGGTGGATAAGATCAGATGGCCAATCTGAAAATAAATCAATACTGAATTTTTAAAAAATTGTCAAAATTTTGCGGGGCAAAGGGCGGGGCTGACTTGATTGACAGTTGGCAGCGGCCATACAGACGAAGCGAGCAGAAGGCGGTAAATGTGGGCGGGCAGAGAGGGCCTGCCTCTCAATCCGTCCGACCAATCACTGCTCCTATGGTTCCGACCCCCCGATTTTTGCGTCACTGGCTCCAAAAACCCAAGATGTCAACCAGGAAGTAGCAAAAGCCTGGCTTCATTTTCTCAGTGCAGAAACCAACGGGTGACGTCATGGTAGCTACGTCCATCTTTTATGCAGTCTATGTTATGAACACTTTGAGACAGTGAGTGTCAAATTCAAACGTGCAGTAAATTGAACGTAAAAGAGTTACTGATATGTTTTATCTTAACTCGTAGATTTAGCCATTATCTTTACATCATCATTTAACATTTTGATGACAACAAGTTGATGTTATTAGGTAAAGAAGCTGATGAAACATGCCAACTAGATGGTAAATAACCATCAAGAGGGTTCTGTATTAATGATTATGTGATACTTGCCACAGTGTGTTTTTTTCTTCTCCTTTCTTTTTTTTTTTTTTGAAACAAGGAAAATCTGCTAACGTTAAATGAAGACACTTTACACGGAGATTTTTTGGGAGCAGCCAGGGCATTCCCAATCCCAAGTTTAAGTTACAACTGAATGGTGTCATTTAGTCTCTGTTACAGCAGCAGCAGGGCTGTCAGTAATGTCAGAAAGAGGCGCAGCCAGCACTGTTAGTTATCTTCGCCCTATTCAGGACTTTCATGTCGCCATTCGTAGAAGGTCTTTGGGGGTCCATTGGACCCCAAGAAAGAATATGTGCAAAATAATTGATGGTATTCATTATAGGCTTTTATACTATGCTAAACAAATTTTCTGATAAGTTGACATATGTTTGGCTCCAAATGCATCACAAATGCCCCTCTTTTTATATTTAAAAATAAAATCTTTAAAAATCTAAAAACAATACCTGTCAGCTAAACTAAATGGCCTGGGGTCCAAAAGACCCCAAAAGTCCTGAAAAGAGTTAAGAAGAAGC
>NW_007578299.1:316348-318588 GCF_000690725.1 Stegastes partitus
GGTCATAGACTGTGTTCACTGTGTTTTGGGGTTTTTCCTGTTTTTGTGTTTTGGTGGGCGTGTTATTTCTATGTTGGCTGGGCGGAGCCGATCGGGGAAGGACTTTCACGCTGGCAGCTGTGGCTGATCTGCTCATCAGCAGATGACCTCAAAAGCAATCATCTCACAGGACTCCAGCGCCAGAGAATTGTGATACCTACCCCGTGGTACAGTCAGGCTGCTAGTTGCTACACTTCGCTGAGCATTCCTAGCTAATATTGATGTTCTCTAGTTTCGAGCTCATCGTGTTTTTCTCTGCCTGTCGCCAGTGTCCCTCCTCGGCTTCAGCACTCAGCACTTCTCCTGGCACACCAGCGTTGCACCCACGTAAACTTCACTACGGGAACCCACGGTCACAAGCACCTTCACCGGGAGAACCTCCACGAGAACCGCCACCCACGAGCACCGTACCCCGAGCACCGGACCTCTGCGCACCGCCCCTGGTTTTCCCTCTCCACGGCTCCCTCTCAGCACCAGGAAATCCTCCACGGACAAAAGCACGCAGGAGCACCGGACCTCCTCGCACCACCCTCGGCACCCCCCCACAACCGGCACCCCTTCACCGGACTGTGTTTCTGCCTCCTGGTGCCCATCACTCCACCACCTTCCCTAAAGAAATCCTGTTTCCTTTAACCCTTTTCGTTTGGGTCCACCCGCACAGTCACTGAGCACGAACCGTTACATTCACACTGTGAATCAGTTTGAGTGTCATGAGTTGCTTTTGAAAGAAGCAACTATTGTACATTCCATATTGTACAAGTATGTCCTGACTAGAAACCTTTTCCAGATCATATTTATTTTGTTAGATCTATTTCATTAGGTTAGGTCTATATTTAGTCATACAATGTGAGTACAAGTAAAGAACACTTCTTGAGAAATTGCTATAAGCTACATCTACGAATAACACAGTCATTGGGTACCCCCCAAAATACAGCATTGCTCCCCCCTAAAAATAAAACCTAGAATCGCCACTGAAGAAGTCAGCACTCACCATGGGCATCAGTGTTGCTTTGTAGTCCATCACTGTTCGTAGTCCCTGCCACAGTCCCCTGATGTCCCTCCGCTGCGGCTGTGACTCCAGCTTCTCCCCGTACCTCTGCTTGGCCTCCCTCATGGCTCTGCGAACACTGTACGTAGCGGCCCGGTACAGTCCCATGTCTCTGGTAGCGAGTCCTGTGTTGTAGGCGGCGGTGCAGGACTTCAGAGCGTCGGGGATGCCTTTGTTCATCCATGGCTTCTGATTGGGAAACTCCTTGATTTTTCTTTTGGGGATAGTGTCCTCCACTAGTTTCCCAATAATTCCCATAACCGCCTCCGTAAACAAACAACCTGACGTCATCACCGGAGCTGTGTTGGAACATGTTCCAGTCTGCTGTCTCCAAGGTATCCTGCAGGGCGGCCTCTGCAGGGTCAGACCAGCGCGACACTTCTCTCTCCAACAGGGCTGCCCGCTTCAGCCGCTGCTTGTACCTGGGCAGAAGGAGAATGGAGTCGTGGTCTGACCTGCCGAATGGTGGTTGTGTTTTGGCTGCATAGCCGTCTCTGAAGGGAGAATAACAGTGGTCCAGAGTTCTGTCTCCTCTGGTGGGGAAGGCGATGTGCTGGCGGAGTTCTGGCATCGCCTTCCTCAGGTTGGCACTGTTAAAATCCCCGGCCACGATGAGGGCTGCCTCCCGGTGGTTAGCCTGGTAGCTGGAGATAGCCTCATGTAGCTCGGCTAATGCAGCGTCCGTGTCCGCCTGCGGGTGAATGTAGACAGCACTGAGAATAACGGAGGTGAATTCCTGGGGGAGGTAGAAAGGCCAGCATTTGATGGTTAAAAGTTCTAGGTTGGGCGAGCAGGACTTAGAAAGACACACAACATCTCTGCACCAGTTGTTGTTGGTCATGAGACAGACTCCCCCGCCTCTAGACGTCCCCGACTCAGCCATTCTGTCCATACGATGAACTGTGAAGAACTCCACTGGTTGAATGGCATGGTCCAGTAAGGTGGGGGTCAGCCATGTCTCCGTCAGGCAGATGATGTTGCAATCTCTTGTGTCCCTCTGGTACCTGATCCTGGCTCTGAGCTCATCCAGCTTGTTGTCCAGGGACTGGATGTTCGCGAGCAGGATGCTAGGCAGTGGTGGTCGGTGTGCTTGTAGCCTCAACCTGTTCCTAGTGCCGCCTCGTTTCCCCCGGAGCCTGTTACGCTGTGTCAT
>NW_007578299.1:319888-327468 GCF_000690725.1 Stegastes partitus
TTTCACCGACTAAGTTGTTTCAGTCAGACAAATCAAGTCATTGGATTTGAAATCATTCATGCTGACGATCTTCTCAGAGACACTCGGACAACCTGAAAAGCTCTTCCTTAAAATAACATCGAGACATGAGGTGAGGAGGTGAAAGGTGAACGGAAACTACACTGGGATGGAGAGAGATGGGTGGCGGGGAGGACAAACAGTGTGTTCAGATCTCTGTGATCTGATTGGAGCCTTTTTCCACAGCCAAAACAAATAATCCCTTTCCTTATTGCCATGTATGTGGAGGACTCCCTGACAACCCAGCAGTAAACACAGACCATCTCTAAGGATGTCTTCATTGTGTAGCTGGGGCTGGGCCTGCACGGACACTGAAGTTTCACTTCGTTGGTTTCAGTGTAGGACATGCACACACCCGTTTTATGAATCATTTGTATTGTATTGACAGTGTTGTGAGATGTATCACAAAACACAAAAGTGTAAGGTGTCAGTTTTCATTTGAATATTTTGACATAAATATTCCAAGGGAACGAACTACAAATGTCTTGTTGCAGTTAAGTACAAACTTGCCAGTGATTGCTATCAAGAATTAACTCAGCAAGCAAAATACAAGATTTTCCTCACGGCAAAGGGCATCTGGAGTCACTCTTGTTTTCATGAAATCTACTCAAGCATCCATATTCCATCTATCGGAGCTGACAGGAATACAGATGAGAGTTGTCCTTTTGGTTAGACAATCGGATATCTGTGCTTTGGTGGTTAACCACAGGATATCCTGGATTTTGTTATTTCAAAATTGAATTTATGATGCTGCTGCTTACCTCAAGCCAAGCAAAGCCAGGACCTTTTCTCACCCTGCGAGTGAACAGCCTCGATGGCAGCAGGGAGGGACTGATTGTCTTTGGCGTGCACATGACGGGTGTAGCTGGGAATTATGTGCTGCATGTGCAGTACAGTAGGTGACTGGGTGTTTCTCCCACTTTCCACTCATCTTGACTTCACTATCTTTGTCAAACATCTATGTCCACACACCCACAGGTCAGACACAGTTTCATCTTTTTCTGATGGGACACACCTTTGGTTCAACTGTGTTATGTCTGAGCTCTACATTACAAAAATGAGCGAGGGCAAAAGCCCAATAGGTTACCTACATATCATTTGGGTCAACACAGTTTGATTATTTAGAATTTTGAGAGAAGCCAAAGCAGAATATCAACTGTGTTAGGTCGTCCAACTCAAACTGCTTCCATTTTTTCTGTATGTCAAGTAATTTACAATATTGAGAAGGGTAGTATTATCCCATCAGAAAAGCCCTGCACCGCTGTAGTCCTCAATTATTTTCTATCATCAATAAGCCTGGCTATCATTTTCTTGAATTACTGAATGATTTTTTGTTCTGTACAGTGGAGAAATCTAATAATAAATACCCATCATTAGTCCTGGAAGCTTGATATTATCATTCATTAAAGTCTGAACAAAAAACAAAATATGTTTCGTTTAGCCACTGACTTAATATACCAACTTACCTTCAAAGTTCTTGCCAATTAATTTCACTTTTGTTCAGAAAAGGCAGTTTGGTCTCTGGGTACCTCGGGAAACATTGAAATTGACAGTATCGTACAGGTCAACAGGGTATGTGTCCTAATAATAAGCTGTTGTCTCTAAGTGTTCAAAAAGTGTTCAACAATCTGAAATGCAGATTTATTTGTCCTGTTGTTTTTCATTTTATAAATACATGTACATCTGTTCACTTTAAAGGCAAAAATCTGCACCTTAATTCATCATGTTGTAGGATGCCTGAATGCAAGAACTTCAATAAGGACATGACAGATTGCTCCAGGATGAGGGGTTCTTCACCTGTATTGCTCCATAGACTCTCCAAATCCTGGGATCACCTCCAGACTGGTGAATCATTTTTCCTATACTGTATGTTATGGAAGGTTTCCATAGAGGTCTGGCTAAACACAAACAAATGCTGCCGGAATTCACTCTGTTGTGGGTTTTCATGCTCACTTCTTTGTCCACTGGTCACAATTAAGCAAGACATCAAGCCCACGTTTCCCCTACCACCTCGTTCACATCGCTTTTTAAACCCTTAGTTCATCTTTGTACATCACTTGTGAGGTCTGTGAGAGCAGGTTAAAGGCTTTTGATGTAGTCATCTTACAACAACTTTATCACTTCCTCCCCACTGACTAAACTGAAACGGCATGCCCACATGAAAAAAAAGAGGAGGTGGGGGGGGAAGAAGCTGTCATGTTCACAGCCAGCTTGAAAGGCTGCTTTTCAGGTGTAGAATTACTGTTGTTGCCAGCGTTGATGATCCAGCCCTGATGACGTCACTGACTTTACAGGAAAGCACACATCACATTGCAGCTTTTATTCTTCCAGGGAAAAACTTTTGCCCTCACTGATGTAAATGCTGCTTGATGCAGTGTTTTAAAGCACAGAGATCATCTCAGCTTTGCATCAAATGGATAATTGTGTTCCATTATACTGGCTGGGGAGATTAAGCGTTTGGCAGAGAGACCGCCTAAATGTGTTTGTTCAAATCATCATGT
This sequence comes from Stegastes partitus, assembly GCF_000690725.1. Taxonomy (NCBI): domain Eukaryota; kingdom Metazoa; phylum Chordata; class Actinopteri; family Pomacentridae; genus Stegastes; species Stegastes partitus. The sequence continues at coordinate 322,447 of NW_007578299.1, forward strand.
CGTACCATTTTCGATGAGTCACCTTTGACGTTTTCAGAGAAAGGAATGGTGAAGTTCAGCTCCACACAAATATAACATCTCTCAACAGACTAAGAGGCCACGGTAAAATTATGTTTTCAGTTAAATGCTATATCCCAATAACAATATTGATGTTTAGCAGGTGTAATATCCGTTATCCATTGACTGTATATAAGGATGGATGAACCTGCCGTGCAGTCACCCACTGGTTTCTTGGATAGCAATTTCGAAGCTCAGTGTGGTGGCTCCAGCAGTGCCTGACTTGATCTAACCCCTCGCTAATCCAAAAAATTAAAAAATAAGCACAAAGGTGGAGCAACAATGGAGCTGAGGAGGACCACTGAATGACCCACCTGCCCCTCAAACCCACTTGACCTTTAATTATGCCTAACTTTAAGCCTCAATACAATTTAAATGGGTGTGTTACATACAAATTCACAGCATGCACCGTTTCCTAAAAGGACAAAATTAGCTATAGAAACTAAACTCCTTTTTGCACCAGGCTGTAAGCTTGTTTATATCTGCTACAAAGGTGGGCAGATTAACATGGTGGTCTATAGGGATTGACTCACTTTTGCAGGTGGCCTTAAGTGGCTATTTGAGGAACTGCAATTGTGGCACTTCGGCTTAATTTTTTAGTCCTGGTGGGTGCCGTCAGCAACTCTCTTAGTTTAGTATGTTAGCTTGCTAGCAATTGCTCATTTCTCCTACACACATAGAGCAAATGAAGCAGATGAGAATGTTTGCAGGTTGAGCTGGATAAACGCTTAAGGCAAATTCCAACAGAAATTTCAATCAAAACCACAAATGTGCTGCTGGAGCGAGAGGAAAAGTCAGAGGATCAACAAAGTCATTAGGATACGCTGTCAAGGGATCATGAATTTCTGTACAAAATTTCATGGTCTTCCATCCTGTTTTTGTGCTCAGGGTTCAAATGCTGTCCTTCAGTGCAAAATACTCGCACTGTGGTGACCTCGAGCGCAGCCGGCTTATTGACGTGTCCCCATTTCACTCACGTTTGGGGGAAAGATGGCCTCTTTATAATAAATGCAATAGAACGTTAAAAGGCATTACTGTGAAATATGCTTTGACAAGGTTAATGAAAAAAGGAAACGCGCCAGCAAAAACTGTAACCCCAGTGATCTGCTTAATCCTTTCATTGTCTTTTTGCTTTACAGTGGCTGTTGGCCAGACCGTAAATTCAAGTGCGATGGATATTTTCAAAATCTGTGAAGACACTGTGACTTTTGGAAAATAATGAAAAGAGAAGTTGCAGAGAAGCTAAAGCCAGGATAGTTAAAAAGTACAGATCAATATGCATTTTGAGGGTTTTTTTAAGTTTAATTAGGGTTTTTTTAATATAAAAATTTCACATCAAACTGCAATCTATCTGATAGTTACCATTAAAAATGAAAATACCCAGAACTTGAGTGTTATTTGAGCAACACTTTTGCAAGGAGTCTCACACTGACCAAAGCTCCCTTACAATTCAATCGGACTTGCTGAATGTTTCACTGACAGACCTCGACCGCACATTTTAAATCTGATTTTGATGGCTGCTAGAAGAATAGATGACATTCAGATGGTTTTCCTCACCGGATTAGCAGAAGCCCACACACGTCACAGCCTTTTGTCTTAAAAGGTTAACACAACTTTGAGCTGTGTGACGGGGAATACAGCTCAACCTCTCACCACTGCTGACTCACTACTGGCCCGGCCAGGTGCGAAACAGACAACTGTGTGATCCCACACACTTACTCCCACACGTGAGTGCACACAGACGCACACACACATGCAAATGGCCTTAAATGAGCAGACACACGCCATGCCCAAATGAGCACACATGCATGCACGTGCAGACACAGCATCGAACTCTCCTCTGGCCTGCAGACACAGATACCTTGTGTGTGTGTGTGTGTGTGTGTCTGCGTGTGTGTTTACTCCCACTTTCCCCACTTGGCTTTCCTCTCATGCCACACTATTGTCCTCCTCTCTCGCGCTCTGCTGATTGACTTCCTCTTCCTCTGAGTTGTCGCTAATGTCACCTTCCCTGCTGGCGCCCACACGCTCATGTTATCAACAGCTTCTCATCCGGGTTACAAAAATACAGGAAGTTTCCCGGGGGTCTCCTGCATGGAAAAGAAATGTCCATCTCTCCCTGTCACACATCCACATGTATTCCGTGATGCAAACAGAGACACGCTGCATGATAAGGGTGCCGTGAATAAACTCAGGGGTAGATTACACAGTAGGTGTTCGAAGATAATACCAGTAACCTCAGGAACTGGAGATCATATCTGCACTGGGATGTTCACACCTCCGTATTCAACACCAACATAGACTGGAGCTTTGCCACAGGTTGAGTGACAAGCCAAATCTGTAACAGAAATGAAACACGGTTATACAGACTAAAATAGGCAAACACCGGGAGATCAGATTTCACTGATTAATAAAAGCTTCCAAGCAGCGAAAAGATAAATCCTGAAATTCACTACAAAATGATTTTTGCGGCAGCTAATCACTCAACAGGGGGAGAAGAGAGTCCTCTTTCCCAAACCCTGCTGCCGTTCAGTCACGGACATACTGTACTGCAATTTTTGGACGGAGTCTCGTTTGCTTTCTCTGCATGGGATAAAGCTCATTAATCCACGCTGGTGATGGCTTACTTATGTAAGAAAAAAAAGAAAAAAAACGGGGCTTCCTTTGGAGTGCAGCTACTGAAAATGGAATGAAAATCCTGCAATGGTTGTCTAATCCCAAACTTCCCAGTAAAAACATTCCACTTCCTCCCGGGCGAGATCCGGACTTGTTCGCATGCGGAGCCGAGGCAGACGCGGAGGGTGGGCTTCTCCAATCAGGGGACAGGCTGGAGACAGAGAGGGTCATGCAGGTGGGTGGACTGGTCAGGTGCAACTTACAGGCCACGGGAGACCATGGACGTGAGAGGCAGCACTGTTCTACCGTGGACAGGAACAGAGATGCAGGGATTTTTATAGTGACTGCTAAATGAAGGCTATTTTTAAATCGGTCAAAGGGCAGGGCAGGGTCCTAATGTGACATAACTCAGCAGTAATAATGCTTCCTTGAAAAAGACGAACAAAACATCACACTGTAGCTCACAAACAATGCTATATATAACATCCAGTAACCTGCTCTGGCTCTTCTGGCAGGATGATGTCGTCTTTCAACAGTTTTTTTTTTTTTTTTTTTTACTGATCATGCCCACAACACCTAAAGAAGGCCAAAGACTGCGCGAGCATCCCAGAAATCCAGCTTTGTTTGCCCAGATTTTCTCGATTGAAGGAAGCCATGTTCATACTTTTATGCATGGTCACTTTACAGGCATCAGAAGCTTTTAGTGGCCTGACAAGCTGTAAGAACTTTTAACCACCTGTGAGAAAGACTCGAGTCTGGTGTCCTTGGCGAGCTTCCGGCTGGCTGTTCTGAAACGTAGAGTTGGAAACATTTGAGTTGGCCAAGTTTGCATCTTCTTTATAACATCATATTAAACTGATGCGTTTTACAGGCTGCTTTCAAAGTCATTTGTTTTAGTCAGTCCAGTCTAGTTTATCATTAGTCTTGCTGTTCAGTTCTTTTAATTTTTTTGAATTCGTTTTATTGATGAAGGTTACTAAAGCTTTAAACAGCCTTTCTGGTACTTGTGCATGCGACATTGAACTACACTGGAAACTAACATTTATATCTCACTGATAGCACAGATAAAACCTACATAGTGTAAAGACAGCATCTTACAATAAATCAAACATAAAAAATGGGTTTATTAACCTCACTGCCAACATATATCTGTTCATATGGACTGAAAAAGCTTCACACACTGGTTTGACTGGTCCAAGTAAGAGCACATTCAGACCTTTTGTCCTTTCCATCCTGAGGTCGGGCCTTCGCTGCCCACACAGTGCGAGCTTCCTTTGCTCGTCTCTGTTCCCAAGGCACCGCGTCCTGAAAAACTGTATTCATCATACAAACTATTACAATTTGTTCTGCCAAAACATGTTCACCTAAGCCAAAAACAACCAAATTTAGATTTAAGACCTCGTACTTTCTGCCATGTAATTTGCGAAATTGGGGAAGCCAATATTGTTAGTTTCCGCAGTGGGCTTAATGCAAAACATATAAATAGATGCTTGCCAAATGTACTTGTTCAGTGTTTTCATGGAGAGAATTAGTTTCTGAGAACAAAAATGTTTTTCATTGCAAAAATCAGGAAACCCCAACAATATTGTTCCAGCTCTGGGAGCCTCATATGTGGTGTCATGTGGATTACTACTGTGGAGTACAAATATACAGTAGCTGAGCAAAAAGTTATTTCTTGTTTCTGTTGTGTAATTATATAATCTTTTATGCAGCTATATAATCAAATAACTGAGCTTGTTTAAAATACTCTGAGAGGGCCTTTTGTGCTCAGATATTTATATTAACCATTATACCCCAGTGAACAACATGAACATGTTTAGTAACTGTTTCAACCTCAGCTGCGTGACTGGTCATAGATTCTAGTAAAGACCCGCTGAAATGAACTGGCACGCAGTTTTTCAGCCATCAAGTGGCACCTTGGCAGACGTGGGCATGCACTCTAGGGTTTTTAAACATTTATTTTTGTTCTTATTCATTCTTAGGTGAGTTAAGTCCAGGAGTTTCATTTTTGGCTTCTCTGCACCATTTTTAGCCTCACCCCGCTCGTGTGTAGCATCGCATGCTGATGGTTATTGGTCTCGGCTAAATGAAACGTTTATCCAAAAATAATTCAGTGAAATGATTCTCTTCTGTGTCAAGACAGTGTGTCTGGCCAGAGCTAATTCAATAAGTGTAAACAGGCGTGATTGTAAAAATTAGTTGTCAAATTACAGTGTTTGACATTTTCTTCTTTTCCTCTGCAGAGACCCATATTGAAATCAGCAGTGCGAGCAGCAACACACATGAGACAGAGGAGTGTCTTTTCTAGCGCGCGCACACACACACACACACACACACACACACACACAC
>NW_007578299.1:327553-375468 GCF_000690725.1 Stegastes partitus
CACACAGGGGCTGAATCTTCACTTTTCAACACCAGTCTCTGAGCAAGAGGGGTCTATAAAAAGTAATTACCCTGAACAGACTGTAGTAACACTGCAGGGCACTGTGACTTCTTTGACACACTCAAATGTTCAGGATTACTGTTGTGACATGAAATTAATATGATGTAACTAGTGCTCATACAAGCAGTGGCCACAGTCAATCAATATGAATTAATCTTTGAGAAAAGTTTTCAGAAACTTAAGGCTGTTTGGGAACATTAAAAAGTTAATATTTTGCTGTTAGAAACTTAGCCTTGAACAACATTCCTCGAAACTTTTGTCACAAAAGGACAAAGTCTTCACATTTATTTAGATGTTTAACCTCCAGCATGAAATTATTTTGTCAAGAGGAGTGAAACATTAAAAACAACAGGTCACAGCGTCCCTGTGCAGCCCTGGTGTGCAACAGTATGAAAGGCAGATGTACTTTTATTGAGCTTATTATCCTTCGGCACATTGTCCTGTTGTGAAGGATGCTTGTGCCTCAGCTCCACTAAAGAACATCAGCACCAGAGCAATGCGCTGAATGACGTTTACGAGGTTCAGTGACTTTTTGTCTCCCTCTTGGCTCGGCACAAGTTGCATCGTGTTCTAGTGGTGTGGAGGGTTTAGTTCCAGCTGATGACGTCGTTTGCTTCTCTTAACAGGTGATTTTACAGGAATGTGATAAATAAAATACATTAATGAGACACGGTTTCTGAGCCCACCATCAGCTCCCCTGAATTTCCACAAGGCACTTAAAAATCACTAGGATTCAAACAGACTTAATGGCTGCGTTTCTTAATGAACAGGAAAAAGTCTGGAGATTGTAACTGTGTCTCCATACCTGTAAGTGTATGTGTGTGTGTGTGAGGAGGTCTAAGAAATGAGCCAAATTATTAAAAAAATGTGGAAACCAGAGTTAGCGAGGTCCTCACTGGATAATGGGACAGGATGCTCTGGTTGAATAGGCTTCACCTGCTGGCCTGGCACCAAGCAGACCCAGAAGAAATTATCACACACCAGCTTGAATTAAACGGTCTCATGCAGACAAGCTTGTTACGTGAACAGACGAACATGTACTGTGTGTTCCACCATGCGCCTGTTGTGTCGGAGGTTTAAGGGTACGAAGCTGGATGCCAATTAGAGGCTTTGTAAAATGATTTAGGTGGAAAGGATCTGATGTTTGATGTAGAAAGTGGGGCTGTATAGAGCAGTGCCAAACTTGTAACTAGTTTCAACCATGTGTTGTTCTGTTACTTGGACATTAGTTTCAGCTTTCTTTACCAGCTTCTGTGTCAGTTTTATTGCTCACAGTGCCTTAGGATAACCCTGTGAACAAGCTGTGTTCATCTATAAAATAAAAGATGTGTGACTTCAGGTTGGTGGACTACCTGAAGTCTCGAGTTCGGCACTTTACCATCACCATCGTAGTCCTCTGAAACCTGACGAGACGGACAGACGGACAGACAGCTTATGCACACCACTATGCACACCGATGTAGTATCAACCTGTCAATCAGAAGTAATAAATAAAGCATGCCTTCCTCATCATCTATTTTAGTCTAAATGGGATCACAATTTACAAAATGAACTTCTTGCTGTGTTGAAGGAGTCTGGAAAGTAGTGGATGAGACTATAAAATCATTAGGAAAATGTTTACTGAGGTAACAAATCAAGTGAGAAATACGGTCATTTTCTCATAGATGTCTATACAACTTTGCAGCCAGAGGAGTCGCCCCCTGCTGGCCATTAGTTAGAATTCAGATTAAAGGCACTATAGCACTGACTTCACTTTTCTGGCCTGAAGGCTATGCTATTTTCCAATATACAGTATTTGTCTAAAACATAAGGAAAACAAGGTTCTCTTTAAACTTTTATCTTCTGGCCGCACACTGATTTATCTTTTAGACTTCAAAACCAGATGCTAGCTCTTTGAATATGTTTGATTTAAAGCAGTATGATAAGTTGCAGTGATGTACAAATGTTTTAGGCATGACAAGTAAAATAAGGGAACATTCAAATGTCATGAACATTTCAAATATTTTTTTAGCCATTAATTTCATACAAAGTGCAGTAAACAGAGGAAACCTAAACTGGATCAATATGTGTTGCCACCACCCTCTGCCTTTCAGATATTGGGGCATTACTGAAGCAAAACTATTTGTCCATGCGTATGGAGAGTTGTCTGTCTGTCTGTCTGTCTGTCTGTCTGTCTGTCTGTCTGTCTGTCTGTCTGTCTGTCTGTCTGTCTGTCTGTCTGTCTGTATCTCAATCCCTTTGTGAGATTTGGTCCATGCAGACTTGTCAATGTGTACAAGACGTTGTCAATGCGAACAGGAATCTACAAAAGTCGTCTCACAGTCAGGTTTTCAAATTTGTAAAAAATCAGCTCATCTGTATTAAAATTTGGACATTTAATAAGAGTTGTCAATGCATACAGAGGTATTCGTAGTTGAAAAGTCTACGTATTTGAGTTGAGCAGCTTCACCACAGGCTGTCTTTTCACACATGACTTTTGCTACATTTCTACCATGAGAGAATCTGAAACTGAAGAGTATCTGAAACAGAGGGTTTCTGTGTCCTGAGCTCAGGCTCACAGGATCATTCATTGTGGCTGCTGCCGCTCTGCTGCCCTGTACCTCAGTGGTTACCCCGCCTACAAGCTATCATACAAGAGTTTTCTCAGTGACCCATTAACTCAGCAGATCTAACTTGTTCACATATTTTTAGTGAGCAATTGCCTCACTAATTATACAAACTGCAAAAAAACATTAACATGTACTCAGTGTCTGCGGTCGGGATTCCATTGTTGTCTACACCCTGCCTCACAATGTTGCATATGCTCAAAGACTCTGATGCATAGTGCCACCTGATGGCTTCCGATTCTACAATTCTACAATTTCATTTAGCTTTTATCCAAAGCGACATACATCTGAGAGCAGATACAACACAAGAAGGAATCGAATCAGAAGAAAACAACCTGGATACGTGTCATAGAACAAGTTCAAGTGTGATAGAGCGTTGATGCCAATAGCAGGCTGTAGGGAGGCAATAGGATTATTTTTTGTTTGTTTGTTTGTTTTTAGTCTGTAGAATGAAGGTCTGCTAAATGAAATTGTAGAACTGGAAGCCTTCAGGCGGCGCTATGCATCAGAGTCTTTGAGCATATGCAACATTGTGAGGCAGGGTGTAGACAATGATGGAATCCCGACCGCACACACTGAGTACATTTGAATGTTTTTTGCAGTTTGTATATCCATCCATCCAACCATCCATCCATCCATTATCTATACACAGCTTAATCCTCACTAGGGTCGCGGGGGGCTGGAGCCTATCCCAGCTGACTTAAGGTGAAGGCAGGGGACACCCTGGACAGGTCACCAGTCTATCTCTACACTTAGAGACAGACAACCAAGCACACTCACATTCACACCTACGGACAATTTAGAGTCACAAATTAACCTCAGCATGTTTTTGGACTGTGTGGGAGGAAGCCGGAGAACCTGGAGAGAACCCACGCTGCACGGGGAGAACATGCAAACTCCATGCAGAAAGATCCCGGTGCCCCCACTGGGATGCGAACCGGCGACCTTCTTGCTGCGAGGCAGCAGTACTAACCAGCTGTGCCACCTTGCAGCCCCAGTTTGTATAATTAGTGAGGCAATTGCTGAGCCTTCTGAAAATATGTGAACAAGTTAGATCTGCTGGGTTTATGGAAATGATCCTGTGAGCCTGAGCTCAGGACACAGAATCCCTCAGTTTTAGATACTCTTCAGTTTCAGATTCTCTCACAGTAGAAGTGTAGCAAAAGTCATGTGTGAAAAGACAACCAATGCTGAAGCCACTCAACTCAAATACGTAGACTTTTCAACTATGAATACCTCTGTATGCATTGACAACTCTTATTACATGTCTGAATTTTAATACAGATGAGCAGATTTTTTACAAATTTGAAAACCTGATTACAGACAGACAAGTTGTGAGACGTGTTTTGTAGATTTCGGTTCGCATTGGCAACTTCTTTTACACATCGGCAAATCTCACTTCGGACGAACGGATTGAGATACAGACAGACAGACAACTCTCCATACGCATGGACGAATAGTTTTGCTTCAATAATGCCCCCGTTTTAAAACAGCATCAACTCTAAAAGGTGTGTAAACTCAGAATGACTGTCAGTTGCTGGACATCTCGTTCTTCTTGTGGTTGAAAATAGTTCTTATGAGTCAGGCTGTGAGTTTGGGGTCATTATCATGCTTCACAATAAACTTGGGCCTAATCACATCCCTCTTAGATGAGCCATGGATAAGAACTACATGTAAACATAAACAAGTCCTAAAACATTCAGTACTGATGGATTAAACCAATGAATAGTCTTAATGAAAACAAAAACAAAGATACAAGACATTAAACAGCATTATTTATTTGCCTCTCAGCAGAATCAGCTGAAAACATGGAATTGACTAAATTTCACTTATATTTGCTTTGATGGTCATTTATTTTTTAAAGATATTTATGCTAAAGTAGATTCAAGATACATTCTTGTCCTTCCTGTTTTCAAATGAACTAATTTAGATGAGTTTTTTGGGTTCAAGCAATTCTAGATCCATTAAAATGACAACCAGCAACAGGAGGATTTTAAACTCAAGGTATACGGAATAAAAAAGCGTGTGATTTCCAGTTCTTTGAAATGATCTGTTTCAAACAAATCAAGCACTATTTACCCACTTTGGCAACGCAGTTAAGTAGCAATAATTATCTATGATTTTCTCTTATTTTTTTTTAGATTGTATGGCAATACAAGCATCATCCAATAACAATTAGACATCTTAAATAAATTCTTACGCTGAAAATAATGGACAAAGAGCCTGTTCAATGGCATCACTGTCAAATTGTACATGGCTCTCGGAGCTTCACACATTCTTATTTTCTTATATTAGTCTTCAATGTTTCCACACATTGTCAAAGATAAGACACTACCACAGTAACTAGGAGCATAGTGACTGGCAACTGTAAAATACCACATTGTAATCCTAAAATTGGGTTCCTAAACTACTAGGTTTTTCCCCACAAATCACAATTAATGTATTTTATTATCAGTATTTTATTGTACTTCCATGTCTGTAGCGTGTTGTGGTTTTATGAGAATGAAGGCCATATATTTTAATTGTACTGTGTATGTAAAAGCCCAACTAGCAGTTGAAAATGAGCTATAAACTCTCTGTGCAGCACATCAGTTTCATGCTCTGCTCTGGAACTATGTGGTGCATTGTCTCTATCAAATAAAAATAAATGAAATTCAATAAAATGAACTCCAACATCAAAGTTTCCCTGCCAAAAGCTGCTTTCCCCCCCGATATCAAAAATGAGGTGTTGCAAAAAATCGGTATGTGCTTAACAGTGTTTGAAAGGAAATCCAAGCAGCCCACTTGAGGGCTGAAAAGTGGACATCCCCTACTTTCTTCTCATGTTGTGGATAATTTCCACCATACTATTTTTCTGCCTAATGTGAGCCCTGAGAACATCAGATAATACATGTGTGAGATAAAACCCAGACCCCAAGGAGCCAGTCCAGGTATATACAGCTCAAACAAGTGCCAACATGTACAACCAAGGAAGTCTGTGGTGATGATAAAGTTCATGCTGATGACATGATGGACCATGTTTGTTAATTTTTCATGTAACTATACTCCACCCCCGTGCATTCGTGTTACATTGAATGACTGACTTAAAAATATAAACCGATATCCCTGTAGGTTCTTGCCTCTCCATATGGATGCTGAAAAAACCTTAACAAAGAACGTGCATAGGCCTCTAAAACCTGAGACCTTGGAGAAAATGTGCTCGATAAAACACCATTCTCATTTGTCACAGTCACTTTCAGTGGCATCGAGGCGTATGACTGGGTTTTTGTATCCAAGTCTGGAGAGTTGAGTTTGCTCTTGCCATTCTGCCACAGAAGCAGTGAATGGAGTCATATTGAAAATGGAGTCATTGAATCTCACAGCTGATGTCAAGAGTAAGATAGAAGGCTATTAAATCTCTCAAGGGAAAATAATGCAAATAAAGAGTCTGCAGCACTGAGGGAGCTGATAGCATTTTTCCTGTGGATAGGAAAATGGAGCAGGCTCTGTCCTACACCGCTGGTGGGAACGTCTGTCAGCAAGCCACAGCCGGGTCACATTAACTACCAGTTTTCCCACAATCTGGCCTTTATTAGAAGGGCTAATAGCAACCCTAGAGTCAGGTAGATCTGAACTGCCCCACAGAGAGAACACTGAACACTGCCTAATTCATACAGGACGAGCTAAAAATATCTCCCTGTGTATGACATGATGCCAAGGAAAGCAGTCAGTTCCTCAGCTATCACAAAGGATGTTGTTGATTTCGAATGCGCTGGCGGTGCTATAGCAGCAATCTCCAGTTAATTTCAAACAAGTTAATAAAAGGTTTCTGGTTAAAAGAATCTTTACTCTTCAAATGGAATCCAGAGTTTATTCCAACACTGAGGTGATACAGAGCTGCGAAGTTAGCCAGCGTGAGGCTTTGAATCTCATTTGTACTGCAGTTTTAAGATGCAACGTGGCCACAGCCCAGTTTGGTTTGGAAAAGGATCTGTGACTCAACAAGAACACACACCAAACTTTTGCACTCATAACCCAGAGGAAAGCACCGTTCCCTGTTGCCTGTAACACTTCCACCTTATTCATGTTGAGTCACAAAGCAGCAACAGGGAAGGATATTTCCTACTTTACAAGTAACTCATTCAGGCTTTCTTGGACGCAATGTTAGACCAAGATGAAGTAAGCTCCAAACTTCCACTTATCACTTCCACGTTTTCTTTACATCAGGTGCCAATCACAGAGTGTTGAATGTTCACATTAACAGCTCCGTGGTGCCACATTACCACTCCACACAAGCATTAAAAAACACAAGTTTTCCTCTCGAGGTTAAACCATGTTACAATTTCTGTAGTTGAAATGTACTGAGGTTAGTTTGTTAGTGTTGCCCCAAACAACTGAGCCAATCCCTGAAGGTAAATCACTGGAACCGACCAGTCTGAAGAGAAAAAAGAGGCGTCCACTGGTCTTCGGAGTCTGTATGGGCCAGATGCAAATGAGCATTCCTAAAGGTTCCACATTTTGTTACTTTTCAGCAACTTAATCGAAATATAATTTCCCCAGAATGTGGATTTAGCTCAAAATACTGCAAAGATGTTTTTTCACCATAACTGTATATCTTCTAGTGTTAGCTCTGTTCTAAACAGGCCATTTCAGTGTCTGTAGCTTAAAACGCTCCTGGTGTCCACACCACCTTCATGAAGACGACTCTCTCTGTGTTACTGATTGACAAAGTGGAGCAAAACACTCGCATACGACACAGACATGACTGAGTGTGTGAGACTAGAACTTTCTATCGCTTCTAACTTTCTCCCTGAGTGATAATTTTACACAGAAATATTGCTAAATTCGCAGCACAGCCGTTGTTTTTAACTCATATGTGTGGCGAGTTTAGCGTTGCAGAGCAGCAGCTTGTGAATGGCTTTGAAGTCACTGCCGGGGGAACACATCAGTTACTATTTCATACTTGTTCTGTTGTGTGACAACAGAAACTGAAAAAATATGTAAATGAGAACAACCGTATTGGAATTTGGCTGTATTAAAATGCAGTATATGTGAGAACAGAGAGAGGGGCTGGCAAAGCTTAGATTTCACTGAAGCACAACAGACGACATGAAACAGAAACCTACCCAGTACTTGTTTATTGATGTCAGGTCGGTCTTAAAGTTTCCACCATCCCTGAATGTCCCTCAGCTTTACAGTTTCCACAGAGCTCTGACCTGCCGGTATATGATCAAAGTTAATGGTAACCATATTCACTATAGCCACAGAGTTTTCTGATTGTTGTGGTGACATTGCCATCAATAATAAAAGTAATCCACTGGATCTTCAGTCCGTCTACTGCTGGGAGTGCACGATGACTCTTGTGTTCACTCTTGCGGCCAGCAGCAGAACATTTGGTGTGCTTTGTGCATGGCTGGGACATCTTAGAGACAGCGGAAGCAACTGTAAACAGTAAATAAAACTGGTGGACTGCGAGATAACTGTTAATCCTAAATGACTCATCTAAAATTATTCAAAGTTTAAGGTAGACGATTATTGGTGTTTCAGTTGGAATATGGCAATTTAGTAAAGTTCTTCATGGCTTGTCAAGCTGGGAGGATATTTAGTTGTTCGAGGGCTTCAGAAATGACAGAGGTGAATGTTTTCATATCTTAACTGCTTTCACTTTACACCATCAAGTTTATACCAACCAGAAGACACAATAAAAAATCATTTTCCCCCTATGGAACCTCTAAGTTAAAATGTTTACTTTCTGCATCAGTGCGGCAGTGAAGGTTTTCTAATATAAATTCTGTCACCTGCCTATCAGGTAAATGATGTGTACTAATGCGTGATTACATACAGCTGAAACCAGAAGTTTACATATGCCGTATAAAAAGACATAAAAACCTTTTCTTCTCACTGTCTGACATTAAATGTAACTAAACTGTTCCTGTTTTAGGTCAGTTAGGATTACCACCATTATTTCTATTTGCTAAATGCCAGAATAGTGAAAGAGAGAATTTTTTAGAGAATTTTTTTTATTACTTTCTTCAAAGTCAGAAGTTTACATACATTTCCTTAGTATTTGGTAGCACTGTCTTTAAACTGAATGACTTGGGTCAAATGTTTTGGGTTTCCCTCTACAAGCTTCTCACAACAGTTTGGTAGAACACTGGTCCATTCCTCCTGACAGAACTGATGTAGCTGAGTCAGGTTTGTTTGCCGTCTTGCTTCACACACCTTTTCATCTCTGCCCACAAATTTTCTACAGGATTGAGATCCGGGCTTTGTGATGGTCACTCCAAAACATTGACTTTGTTGTCCTGAAGCCACTTTATAACTAATTTAGCGGTATGCTGAGGGTCATTGTCCATTTGGAAAACCTATTTGTGCTCAACCTTTAACTTCCTGGCTGATGACTTGAGATGTTGCTTCAATATTTTGGTCATTATGGGCAAACAGTTCAGTTTTAGTTTCATCAGACCACAGGACATGTCTCCAAAAATGAAGGTCTTTGTCCCTGTGTGCATTTGCAAACTGTAATCAGGCTTTTTTAGGTTACTTTTGGAGTAATGTCTTCTTCCTCTCTGAGTATCCTTTCAGTCCATGTCAGTACAGGACTGGTTTCACTGTGGATAATGACTCTCTGACCAGCTTCAGCAGCATCTTCACAAGGTCTTTTGCTTTTGTTCTGGGGTTGATACTCACATTTGTCACCAAAACACTTCATCTCTGGGACACAGAACCCGTCTTCTTCCTGAGCGGTCTGATGGCTAGACATTTCCATGATGTTTATATTTGAGTAAAATTGTTTGAACAGACAAACGTGGAACCTTCAGGCATCTGGAAATTATACCCAAGGATGAACCAGACTTGTGGAGATCCACAATTCTCTTCCTGATATCTTGGCTGATTTCTTTAGATTTTCTATGTAGTTACAAAAGGAAGCAGTGTGTTTGAGGTTTGCCTTAAAATAAATCCACAGGTGTGTCTCCAGTTAACTCAGATGTTGTCAGTTAACCAATCAAAAGCTTCCAAAGCCATGACATCATCATCTGGGCTTTGCCAAGTAGTTTGAAGGCATCTTAGTGTATGTAAACTTCTGACTTTGAAGAAAGTAATAAAAATTTTCTAAAACGAATTCTTTCTCTTATTATTCTGGCATTTAGTAAATAGAAATAATTTTGGTAACCCTAACTGACCTAAAACAGGAAAAGTTTAGTCTGATTTAATGTCAGACAGTTAAAAAAAACAGGTTATGTGTCTTTTTATACAGCGTAGGTAAACTTCTGGTTTCAACTGTATAAGGAAAGTCCATGTCCATTTTTGAACTCTGACTGACTCTTTACTGTGCTGAATTAACCTTTAAGGTTAAGATGTGGACTTTTTGTTTGGATCCTTGAGGGAATTGGTAGATGATCAACTTGAAATTACTTTAAAAAGGGAACATTTGGGCTCAAGGATTTTGAGCAATGAATGTTTAGTTTTGCATGCTACCCTTCAGAAGCCAGAAAAGGCCACACTCCACCACCACCACACACACTTTTATCAATCTTTAACAAGGACAGGGAAACCAAATATTAACCAAAAAAAAGCAACAAAAAGAAAAACCAACCCTAGTTGAATTTTAGCTAAATTGAGGTCACCATGATGACATCAACAAACTCTTTATGTTCCATACATAATTCATTCAGCTTAGTTTGACTCCATATTTTCCCCCCACTTCCATCAGAGACTCTACGCCCATCTAGTTTTAGAATCACTGATTTTGAGGAACATTAAGGTTAACACATATGCAGGACAAAGGTTTAATATTGATTTTTTTTTGTATTTGATATGTGCATCCTATTAATATTTATTGAAGGTTACAGTTGCAGAATTTGCATCATGTTCCATTTTTGCTTTAGTGTTCAGGATCAAGATTTTATTGGAACAGTGGGTAGCACTTTACAATAAGGTACACAAAACACTGAATACTTATCAGGGAATAACACCAATAAGCAACAATCACGTAACTGGCTGAATGTCAAAATCAACATAGTGCAAATTTGTTTAAAATTGTAAACCTACTGATATGCTTACTTGTTGTAACAAACCTAATAACGAGATTAATTATGTTGGTTGAATGCTCAGTTGATCCACTTTGCTTTAACGAACCACATATTCAGTCATCAAGACAGTCAGTATAGCAACAGGCTTGATTTGTTGTTTTTGATCATTTAAGTGGACAAAACTCCGACGCCCCACATTTCCCACGGATCTTGTTCTTCCCTTACAGTCCTCTGTAGCCATCTAGTCGCTGTGCACGTAGGACAGTGTTATTCTTCATCTTTGAGGGAATCCTACGCCCTTTACTCTGTCAATAGCGGTGACTCTGAGCCACCAGGGACCCTGACTGCTCCACATACAATGGTTCAGTTTTCAGCATTGAGTAAACAGGGGATGTAGCTAATATTATCTGCACAAAGATAGACTTTCCAGCAAGTGGAGCACAGAAAAGCAGCTGTGCATCCTGGGAAGACCGGAGAGAGAGTCTCTGGGATGCTGATGAGTCCCAGTATGAGCAAGTGAGGATTGAACTGCTCGCCCAACACATGGGAACCAACTTAAGTGTGAAAAGGAAAGACTATTTAGTGAGAACTGAAGGGCAAGTTGTTTGAAGTATTCATGATGGATAGTCTCTAACCTGGAAAGGCATCTCATACGCTCGTATGAATCTACGTGTGAACAGAATGCGTAGAGGAAGAAACACAGGATAAACAACACAGTAACAGCAACAGGGGGAAATGAAGTCAAATGAACAGGAAGCTGCCGGGCTTCCCGTTCGAGATGCAGATAATTGGTGTTAATGACTCCGAGTGCTGAAAGGCCAGTTGTTCACAACTTCTTGGTATTTGTGCAGATTTCTCCGTAATGCTCTCAGATATAACAATGTGACACTTTGTCATTTAATTGACATGAGAAAGGTTGCGCTGCTGCCACTTTATATTCTCCCAACTAGAAATGTGCTTTTATTGCTCCTTCTACTGCTGCTGGTGGATTTTTTTATTTATTTTTTTTCTTGCAAGAATCTTTTATTCTCAATCATAAAAGCCAGACTTTACGCAGAACACAAATAAAGTGTATGAGACGCACTAAAGTGAGTAATAGCAGGCTTCATATTTAGCAAAACAACCAATATTTTCCAGGAAGGCTAATTTAAAAACCTCTGGTGATGAAGAAACAGAAATGAATACCAGACTTTTGCACCCAATTAAAGGCATAAAAAAAGACATAAAATATAGCTTCAAAATATTCACTAGAATAAATGATTGCTCTGTGATGCAGACTTGTTTTGGGTGACCTTGCGTTATCATGCTTTATAGAGCTATATTCTAAAAGACCACCATGCCTTTTGATAGTAATCAGCACAGACCGCGAGGCCTCTTTTAACGCACTGCTATTGTCTTGCTAATTGACTTTATTTGCTTTTGCATTAGCGCCGGCTCTGGCAATTATTCTGTACCTGAATCTAAAGTGCGTCTGGCTCATTTTATGTTTTTTATTTTCTTTTGCGTGCAAGCTGTGGAGACGTCATCCGCAGATGAAGGGATTTCTCACCGTGACGTTAGCATCAGTCACAGCGAGCAGCGTCAGCTCAAAGAGTCGGAGCCAAAGAAGACGACATGAGAAACGCAAGCAGAGCATAGAGAAATGATGTGACTCATCTCACACACGGTTGGCACAATGGCAGCTTTATGGCTGCTCACAGGTGGCCCTTTAAAGTTTACAAACATCCTCTATAAAGCTGCTAAGTGACTTTGTACTGACTCATCTTCACCAGTTCTCGGCCTCCGTGTGCACCTGCATGCTCACACGCAGGCCGACGTTACCGAGTGCTGAAAGAAAGCAGCCGCCAACACGTGCGCGCGGGATCGCTTACGTCATCTGCTCAGAAAAAGCTAAAAAAAAAAATGTCAAAAATGTCAAAATGTTGATCAAGGATTAGTGTGCCGTGAGCGCTTCTTGTGCATGAAAACAGAGAAGGTTATGTGAAAACAAAACGAGCAGTATTTTTGCAAACAGGCTGGTTATCATCAGAGATGTAACGACGCTTCCCAGGACCTGAGCTGTTTACAAGCTCATGAATTTCTTAATGGAAAATATTTGCCCCCAACAAAGTCACCGCCAGTGTTGTTGGACGTGTTACTAAGTACACACCTCTCTCTTTTCCACATAAAACCGCTGACTCCAAATTGTGCAGGTTTCAGTTAAATCTCCTTTGAATTATCATGTCTCCTCCTAGTTGGTGCACGTGGGAACTACAGAGGAGAGAAGAAGTGGAAGAAGAAAATGGGGAAATAACCAAGTGGTGTTGTTTTCAATTCACACAACACACCTACATTAGTTACACTGGTTCTTAAGCTGCATTTTTTTGTTTTTTTCACTGCACTATGCAACTATTTTCAGTATTTTTTCTAAAAAGCAAAGAATCAAAATAACATATTTTAAATTGATTAACTCACCAACATAGGAAGTGTAACATCTTTTGAGAGGGACTGATTAGCATGAGAGTAGCATGAGTTTTAGCATCATACTAAAGCATTTAACAAATAAACATTCTGTTCCAACACTTTGATGCCACGTGTCCCACTTTTAGTTTCCATAAATATGTTACATAAATAAAACGGGTGAGGACATGTGTGAAAATCCTGACACTTAGTATCAACCATCGTGGTCTGTCAGAAATTTCAAAGATTGGAGGTTATTATCAGGGTTACAAGGTGGCTCAGTGGTTAGCACCTTGTCGGACGCCCAGGATCTTTCTGTGTGGAGTTTGCATGCTCTCCTCCTGCAGCTTCTAAAAACACGTTGAGGTTAATTGCCGATTCTAGATTGTCCGTAGGTGTGAATGTGCTTCTTTGTCTCTAAGTGTAGC
This sequence comes from Stegastes partitus, assembly GCF_000690725.1. NCBI lineage: Eukaryota > Metazoa > Chordata > Actinopteri > Pomacentridae > Stegastes > Stegastes partitus. Next base: position 341,098 of record NW_007578299.1, read on the forward strand.
CCTGTGATAGACTGGCGACCTGTCCAGGGTGTCCCCTGCCTTCACCCTAAGTTGGCTGGGATAGGCTCCAGCCCCCCACGACCCTAATGAGGGTTAAGCGGTGTATAGATAATGGATGGATGCTATTATCATTATTCTATAAAAACTAAAGCCTCTAACACCACACAGCCATACATAACAAATGTGAAGACATCCCATTTGCTACAAATCAAATGTTAGTATGACTGATGGGCGGCAGCGCTGCCAGCTGTGAATGTAAACCATTGCATCTCGAAACCGAGGGGTCCTAAAAGACCTCAGTGGGGTCCAATGAGGACATTTGCAGACACTGTGGTTTACACATTCCCCACTGTGCACACAGTCATTCTTCAATTCTGCTTTCCATGAAAGCAAAGATGGTTTATCTGTCATCCAAGACAAGAATGCAAACACATGCACTAACAAATACCAGGAGAGAACACCATGAACATTACTGATGGAGTCTGCTGAGCTCTAATAATTAACCAAGGCTTCTGAATGCACAGAGAGTTCAGTCAAAGTTAACATGATCAGTTTCGCTGTCACTTGAAAGCAACTTATCAAACCTTCTCTGAACACTCTGACATGTAGGAGGAGAGAAAGGACACATTTGCCTATTCCTAGCTCAGAAACACACAAACCTACCAATCTATGATTATGACTATGCCAATTAATACATCATAGCCGAGCCCTTTCATGAGCTCTCCAACTGGGCAGCTGAAATTTAAAATGTCTCAGGGAAGTGAACATGAATTTGCCAAGAATGCTCACATGAAAGGTTACAAGGATCCCTCTTGTTTTCGTTATTCGTCCCACTCACTGTGAGTGTTCGATGTGGTTTATGCTGCAAAGTTATATAAACCCACGGGACCAAAGTGCTGCAGAAAAGGAGTCATAAAACAGCACTCATTTACTTTCCCTTTGACTCACACATATACACCAGCCACGCAAGAAAATACCTTCAGCAAGACTTTCTTGTCCCCTTTCTTCTAAATCTAATGATTGTGGACAGTGAGGAGTAAACTGGTCTCAAACTTTCCAAAACAGGTTTAATGAAAACACTTAAAGATGTTGGGAATATGTGCCAAAGCCACTAGATTTGAGGTTTTATGTCACTGATCAAGCACGTCCTCTGGATATGTTACATTCAACTGAAAGATGATCATCTCAGAACTATGAACAATTTACTAATTGTAACTGCATGTGCGTTCTTTCCTTCCGCGGTCTTCACTTATAACTTTCACAACTCGACAGAAGATCCTGCATCTGGATAAATGTCTGAATACTGACTCTTGCACTTTAAAGTAATAATTAACAAAATTTTTCTCAAACAATGGTCATCTCAGATAGTTGGTCCTCATTTTTGGTCCAGACTTAAATATCTCAGCGAAGTTTAAATAGACTGTCGTGAAATTTGCAAGAACCATTCATATTGTGAGACCATCACAAGGTCAGAATTTTGATTTGTGGTTTATTGCCGAATACTTTAAAATCTCATGACAGTGCTATCAGTCTCAGCTGTATGTTGTGCATAGTGCCAACGAGTTAGAGTTACAAAGCTAAACTCAAAAAAAGAACATTCCAGCTCGTTGTTTTGGTTTTACAGCCCACAAAGCTCTAGAAAACCCACTGACCCGCACCAATCAGTCACTGACAAGTAAATATAATATTTAATCATCTCGTTGCGATGTAATGTTCTGCTGGGAATCTTCTAGTCCTTGCATTCACGTGGATGTGACATGTACCACCTACCTAAAGCCTGCTGCAGACCAAGCACACCTCCAGCAGCGCAATGGGCCTCTCCAAAAACAGTTAAGCAACAACTCGAGGAACACGACTAAGAGCTCAAGGCTTTGACTCAGGCTTCAAACTCTCCAGATCCCAACTAGATCAAGGATTCCCAGGATGTGTCAGACCAACCCTGATCTGTAAAACCTGCAACTTATACAACCCAAATGAAAAGCACTGCCAGTGTCCTGGTGCCAGACACCACAGGACACCCCAAGGTGCCCTGATTGGACAGCACAAAGGAGACCTACATGATATTAGGTGGATAGTTTTAGTATTGTAGGTGATTGTTGTATATTCTAACTGCAGACACACAAAGGTAGTGATTAGCTGATGAACTTAGAAGTCCAAATGTAAATGCTACATTTGTATGATCTCTGTGACTGCTGGATGTTGAAACTGACAAGAAGTGGGCAAATAATCTATTAACACTACCAGCTCTAAATTGACTATTAGCGATATGTGTTTCTATACTTGGAACATTTTTTTTTAAGATCATGTATCTGTCTGACACTCTGGAAAATATTGCTGGCCTTCAACAAAGGCTATTAATCTCTTTTAAGGGTAATTGTTTTGGTAGAAATGAGTGACAAGAGAAAAATAACTGTGCGTGTCTTTCCCTTTCTCCATGTGTCACCTTTTAATTTATCTGTTTTATCTCCTATTTGTGTGTTAATATCCGTCCTGCTGCTAACAGAGACAAAGAGGAGAGGCTGTGACCCAGCCTTGCCTTGTTTGCACTTCCCCGGCTCTCACAGTTTGATTCAGTTCTTGATGGATCGGTGGAAAATGCACGGCAACTTCACCATCTTAGCCAGTCGCACAGAGACGCAGGAGGGATATATTTGGAAGCTATAAATGGCCTTTCTGTCAGTAGAGTTGTCACTGAATAGATTGAAAGAGAAAACTTCGCATACTGTCCAAAGATGTCAACTATTATATTTTTGGCTTTTAGCTGACTTAGCTAATACAGAATCATTTACAAAGAGTGAAAAAGCACCGTCTGGCTCGAAAGGACAGCTTGACAGGACACGTGGCAGCTCATGGACACATATTTGGCTCTTGCAGGGATTCAGCCTGCACCTTTTTGGATTAATAGTCTCTCAGCTTCACCCAGTTATATGGGGACAATCTTCCTTGTATCTTCTTCCCATCTCTCTAACAATTAACAGATGCTGTGTGGAGCATTTCTTTCACCAAATGAAAACCTGACGTTACGTATTGCTTATGTCCTGCCACAACAGGGATTGTGTGATGTCAAACACAAATCTATGACTATGAATTTCATATAGTCAAGTATACACAGTAATATAAGTTGTGGTGTTATGAGGAATTAAACTTGGTATCTGTGGTGAGATTGTAATGCGCGTTACATCATACAGTCTTGTGCTTTCCATAAGAATCTAATGCAGGGATATAAACAGACGATGAGGTAAGCTGAGGAGCTAAACATCGGTCGGAGTGAGGCAGCAGCAGCAGCAGCAGCAGGCAGTGAATAGGCGGCATTCTGCAACAGAGCCTTGGACGAGGTAACTTCATCATGAAGGTTGCTCTCACCCTATTGGTATCTATTGAAAGAGTTTATTTATAGTTGCTAGAATAGAGGAAAATCAATGAGGAAAAAAATACCTTTATGTAAGTATATTGAAATAAATTGACCAGGTTTAATAGATGTTGGATCATTTTCTTTCTCTAATGAATGAGATGTTTTATCTCAGACTGTAAATGGAAGTTATGTAACCCTTATGAAAAAGTTGATAAGTGAACAGTGGAGAAAGTGGAGGATTTGTTGCATGAGGGCTGAGCAGGTGGTTCTGTTTCTGTCTCATGTTATATACTGTTTATATAGAATTACATAAAGGGCAGTTACATATGTGCAAACTGTAAACTCCCACTCCACTGTGTACATACTCTTTGACTGTGTCATGATTACGAGAGTAAAATGAAAGGACGTTATACAGGGGGAAGAAGGAAACCTGATTTATGCAGTAAATTGCACATGCACTGAAATGCAATGATGTATTCTTTCTCATATGTAAAAATTAAGATTTAGTACATGAAGGGCTACAAGGTGGTGCAGTTGGTAGCACTGTTGCCTCACAGCTAGAAGGTCGCTGGTTTGCATCCCGGTTAGGACACCTGGAATCTTTCTGCGTGGAGTTTGCATGTTCTCCCCGTGCAGCGTGGGTTCTCTCCGGGTTCTCCGGCTTCCTCCCACACAGTCCAAAAACATGTTGAGGTTAATTGGTGATTCGAAATTGTCCGTAGGTGTCAATGTGAGTGTGCTTGGTTGTCTGTCTCTAAGTGTAGCCCTGTGATAGACTGGTGACCTGTCCAGGGTGTCCCCTGCCTTCGCCCTAAGTCGGCTGGGATAGACTCCAGCCCCCCACAACCCTGGTGAGGATTAAGCGGTGTGTAGATGATGGATGGATGGATTTAGTACATGAAGCAAGGCCACTTTACAGAATGTTTTGACTTAAAACCAAAACCAAAAAATGAAATCAAAAGACAGGATCAAACACATTAAACCAGTAATAATTTTTTTTTTCACTGGGGGCAGTAGAACAAACTATAAATGCAACACTGACATACACTTACAAAGGTATGGTACTAATACAGTCGCCTATTTACACATCAAGCAGCATTAGCAATACCTCTGTGTGTTTAAAAAAATATATATATATAAACAAAGTGCTTTTAACTCTGTTTTGGTCTCCATAAAATTGTTCCTGATCTTTTCCTAATACCATCCCTGCAATGCTCATAAAACAGTTGCTAACTTTGTCCTTCGTTGGTGCTGCAGATAAAGACCAACTTGGGCCACAGCCATTCTCAACTAAGCATCTAATTTGCATGATATGGTGCTTATAAGCGAGCGCTAACCAGCAACGGCATATCAGTTTCCTGGCTGTTCCCAGGAGGGTCTGCATGGTGAGGGAGTGGACTGCCATGAGCCCACAGAGGGCCAACAGAGCTCCTGGTTCTAGGCAGGCTTCCAGCCCCTAGCACGCACACCAGCCCATCTTCCTACCCCCGGGGCATTCTCACTGATGGCTTAGACTGGCTTTTCACTGTGCCATCATGCTTTCATTAAGCTAGTTTATTCCCTGTTTTCCACTGCTGGGCATCTCTCCCATCTGCGTTCACTCACAGCAATCGGCCAAGCAGCTGAGGCTCTGGAGGACATGGAGGCCGTGTTTCAGTGAGGATGTGCAGCACTTTTACTACAAATCCCATTGCTTTCTCCATCATCCTTTGCAGTGGTTGTGTGGTTAGGGTGTCTGCCATGAAACTAGTGGGCTGTGGCTTGGTAAGACACTTCTTGCCTTTTTTTTTTTTTTTTTTTTTTTTTGCGCTTCAAGCTTGACTTTGCAAAGGGCAGGTCAAGGCTTCATCACTGGGGCAGTGTAGAAAACTGGTTTATGTTGCCAGCGAGTGAACAATTGTTCTTTTGTAATTACCAGCATTGTTACCAATAAATTCTCCACTCATAGGCACTTTGCATAATCCAAAACAAGTTATGTAATCGGTCTTAATTGTGCATTGGGAAAGTGAAACCCACACGTTTAGCTCAAGCAACACAGATATGTAAACAGAACAATGAAAAAGAATTGATAGAGGCAATAAAGACAAACAACTGGGAGCAGAGGTGGCTGCACAGTCAGTTGCAGTGGGTGCAGGATTGCTGTATGCAGATTTTGGAACTGCATGTTCCTTGTATTCTGTGTCCAGCTCATTTATGCCTTACAGCACTGGTAAAAGGTTTGGCTCTTTTATTTCTTTGCTTTTCAGTCACCACAGCCTCATGCACTGATCCTGTCAGTTATGTTGGTTTGATTTGTCTTTGTCATAGAGGTTGCACCTCGGGAGGGAGGATCAGTAAAATGCTTATCAAATGCACGTCATAACATGACAGTAATGGACACAACAGGTTCCTGGTATACATTACATTAAAAAAAACATATTATTTTGGGCCGTGAGTTACACAAAGTATCTATAACTGGAGTTGCATCCAGGTGACTTCTATTTTGTTTTCTCTCACTACTGAGCAGGAGCCAAATCCTGTGCAGTTGCTGTGTATGTTTATGCATTCACTGTAAGAGAGAGAAAGCAGAGGGTGTCCAGTCCAGACTGCTTAGATGTGTTTTACTGAAAAGGAGAAGAATATGCCTCCTAGACTACAAAGGAAAATAAATTACGGTTGTACAACTAAATCAAATGTGAGGAAAAAGTGAACATCAACTGCAGATCTGTGACAGGACAGGAAAGCTTCACCGACCCAGCCTGCATAATTTTACTTTCCAGTTTTTAAAGTAAAGGACATGATGTCCTGCATTGTTGCTGAACATAGGTGCTGGATGCTTTAGCATGCTGTGTGGAAATACTGCTAATTGCTGCAGAAAGACGACACATTAAAGTAGGTAAGAAGGTGACCAGGAACCTCCCGTCCCAGTTTTCTGTGGCACAGATTGCTCATCTCTTCACAGCTCTGCTGCGAAGATGAACAGAAATCTTCCCTCATTTGCTGTTTTGATGACGGCGGTTGAACGCCTGTCTCACATTTAGATGAGATCTGGTGACTTTCAAAAAACCATAGCGTGTGATCTCGATCATTTTCACGCTCATCAAACCGTTCAGCATCCCTCATCTGAGCAAAATATAGTAATCAGTTATGTTTTCCTTGCCAGCATCTGACAGAGCGCTGTAATTGATGGACGTGCTGCATATCACTGCTAACACCAATTTTATTACAATAAATGACTTGAGATGTTTTTGACCATAAAGATGCGCCGGGCATGGAAAATTTGGCTGCAGCGAGAGACAGAGGTTGTGTACACTGTTGCCCACAAAGCAACAGGGCCATAAACATCCTGGCATCTGGCTTATGTTCCCATCATAAGCTATGCTCAGATTCAATAACCAAGTCAACATTCTCTGAGCGATGTTAAAGAGCTCTTGATGGAGCGCTATGTACATGGCCCTGATTAGGGATTACGCATAGATGCGATGAATACCGCAAGACCATTGAGAAATACTCGAGCATCATAAATCAAAACCACAACGATCCTCCAGATTTTAAGCTCTGTTCAGCTCTGGTCATTAGAGAGAGAAAAAAAGGCTGTATATAAAACACATTTAACAACATGGGAATTAGTGTAATGGTGAGAATTATGGCTTGTTGGTCTATGTGGGGATTTTTAAAACTTTATTTACTTTAAGACTTTAGTTTTCAGAGATGCGCACAGAAACATGAGCAGACAACAAGAAGTCCATGAAGAATTTATATGACTTCTTAAGTCATGCATTGGTTTTGGTTTTTCTTTTTTCATTAAATTACTGCTTTATAATGGAAATAATTTTACCACAGAGTGCCACTTCTGGATCACAGTTAGACTCCAATACAGAGCAAAACTGCTGCTGCAACACTTTGTGTATTTTGATTGAAATATAAAAAAAAGAGAAAGTAGACAGATATAAAACATTCACATAATATAAATTAAGTCAATGCATGTATTTCTGGATACCATCTGTGTATACATTAGGAAATGCAGCTGCACATTAGGCTGCTTTTTTAAAGGTTGTAGTAGACAGCCTACTTTTTTTTTTTTAGTCCAGAGTCTTTAATGACTGTGGAATTTTTTTGAGACCAGCCAAAAGTGTTCTTATACAAACTACGCCCACAGTCTTGCACCCAGCCAGGAGTCTATGGATGGAGATGTTGGGTTTTTGAGCCTCAGCGGATGAATCCTGATGACTTTTCTTGTAGCATGAGCAGTTTTTGAGAAATGTCATGACACCAGCTTTGCCTGCTTCTAGTTCACAATACCATCCATCCATCCATCCATCCATCCATCCATCCATCCATCCATTAGTTCTCTTTTGCCTATTCAGCAAAATAGTAAATAGTCCATTTTAATTCCGGTTAGTTAGCCAATAACATTTCACTAGATGGGCTGCAAGGTGGCTCGGTGGTTAGCGCCGTCACCTCGCAGCTAAAAGATCCCCGGTCGCATCCCGGTTAGGACACCTGGGATCTTTCTTCGCAGAGTTTGCATGTTCTCCCCGTGCAGCGTGGGTTCTCTCCGGGTTCTCCGGCTTTCTCCCACAGTCCACAAATATGTTGAGGTTAATTGGTGATTCTAAATTGTCTGTAGGTGTGAATGTGAGTGTGCTTGGTTGTCTGTCTCTAAGTGTAGCCCTGCAATGGACGGATTTGGCTGGGATAGACTCCAGCGACCCAAGTGAGGATCAAGCAGTGTACAGATGATGGATGGATAGTTGGAATGATGTGAAACTATTTAAAAAAAAATAATAAAAATGTTGATGGTCTGCCTTCCTTGCTGAAGGTGAAAAGTTGCAACTCAGAAAGTTAAAGATTTCAACGTTAAAGCTGCACCAGAGACATTTTAGCCATGTTAGCAGCATGTGTCGGTTAAACAACTGGATTGCTGCAAAATGTTGAACGCACTCTGTCTGTCTCCTTTAGGATGAATTTTCTAAACTTCACTTTTCCTGTATTGCCAAATTTGGTGTATTATTATGGCTATATAATTTGATTCAATTAACAGTACTTTGTGTTTAGCGTTAATTCGTACCTGAGAAACATCAACCTAAACATTACAAGCGTGTTAACTTTTTGCTCAGAGAACTGGTAGGCCTTAGTTCAGCCTCACAGAGCTGCTAGCACGACTCTGAACTTGTTCATTAAAAAGAAAAAAAGAAGTAGGTACAAGTCTGTTGTGTGCTAGCAGTCCATGTCCCTGTCTGTCCTGGAGTGTGATCCGGGCTTAAGAGAGACAAACAGGTACACAATGACTGAGGACAACTTCTTCAGCAAGAGAGCAGAAAAAATAACGAGAGCAATGACTTTCCAAAAAAATAGGGCTTTAACTAAATAACCACTTGCCAACACATTTTCACATATTCATATTAAGTAATCCCTCTTCCTGGTAATCCTGTCATCCACACAGTTATCCTAACATCAGCTACTCAGAATAGAAACATTATAATAGTTTTACACTGTGTGATAAATTGTGCGTCGTGCTTGTTATGATTGGCTTTTTTGCATTTGATAGTATTTTTAAATTACTGTTCATGTTATTTGCACATATTTTTTTTTTCAAAACTGATGATGACACCTGCTGGGAGCTGTGATGGTTCACTGAAGCTGCCTCAGTTTGAAGAACTTGTGATGTTTCTTTCTCTATTTGTCTTCACCCTGTCAGTGTTGATGCTAACGCTCATCTGCAGTTATGTCCGAATGTTTTCAGAGCAATTTGTCTGTGAATGAGGACCAGAAACATTTTGTGCAGGTCAACTTGTTCAAGTCACAGTATCCTGCATTACACATTGTCTGTGAACCACTGAAAAACAAACTGCAGTATTGGAAACAAAGCAGCCTGTTCTGTGTCTCAAATCCAAAAAACAGTCTTTTCTTTAGTCACAATCAGTAAAAACAATCTTCTGTCTCTACTTTTGTTGAAGACCCTGCAGGTCAGGTGCTGGCCTCTTGTTGCTTTGAAATAAACACTTTTCTCCAAATGAAAGTCATGAAAATAGTTTAAGCTTGTGATATTGTTGAACCCTCCTCAACATACGACTTAGTGAGAAACTGCATCATTTCACTGTGAATGTAAAACTGCAGCACCGGCACTGAGTAATGTGTAAAAGCAACGAAATGATCCGCCTTTATAGGTGCATATAAAGCAATATGGGAGGTGACTACACACACCTCCTAACGACAATATGGCAGAAATAGGCAGCATTTCTTTATTTGCTCTGTGATGGAAAAGGCTGCATAACCACCTCCCATAGGCTTTGGCCTGCATGCAGTACGTAGCTGAATGCCTGTCCAGCCCATCCCGAAGGTTGGAATGTTAAATAATTGTGTTATATTGTGTGAAGCATCCATTCAAACAAATATTAGGATTCTAAAATCAATAAATAAACCAGATATCAACTGAATAATTTGATACTTTTACGATTGCCGCCGGCAGGCAGGCAGCGTCCACCATGACTGCTCATTACTGGAAATTAATGATGAGGCAAATTCTTGATGCACCGCTGTTGTCAGTCTGAAGGAGGCCCTTAAACATTTGAATAGGATGCTGGGATCTGCTGCAAGCACCAGTGCAAGATAGATGTGAGCGACGGGGACTGTGTGCCTGGTAGGGACCTTGTATGAGGGCTACCACTGTGCAGCTCCTAACAGATTAAATCAGAAATGGTATTAACATGCAAATTGAAAGAAGGGGGCAGTATTTCCTTTGGATTAACTGCCACAGCTTGCGACAATGTGTAAATGCTACTCTACAGACCTTATCACGCGGCCGTGTGAAATACTGTAGCAGTGTGAGTACATGCCCATGGGCATCCTGAGGAAGGCCTCCACTGGGTTAGTCATACAAGTCATTAAAATGTGCTGTTGGTCACAATTTAAAATTGATCCAGGTACAAGCATTGCTCTCACCCAGCAGAACTGATCAGGATGGATGTGATGCCCACACACGTACACAGGTGTTGCAGAAAAGTTCTTTGATGGAAAATGAAGCTGGCTAAGATACACACTCAATTGTTTCCTTTTGCTCCGTAATGTCAATGAAAACAACAGCGTACGCCAAAATTAGAAAAATGATGACATCAGAAAAATTGCGCAAAATATGTAAGAGCACAAGAAGAAGAATCCAAAGAATCCGTCCAATTTGCCTTAATGCACAAGAATGTGATAAGCAACGGGGATAAATTCTGACAAAGAAATTGCTAACTGATGTTGCATCCATCAATTAACGTGAGCCTCAAGCCCATATAAATGTGATAAACTGCTACAGACCTAAAATGTCCTCTGTTTTTCATGACACAATCCTTAACGACACATAAAGCTAACTCGTTCCTTTTGGTGTGGGAGCTCGTGGAATCATCCTGTCAGTTTTAATAAGAGATGAGCCCTTTGCATGGTTCTCATCACTCTTCAGCTGCGTAGGCTCAGAGGATATTTGTGGTAGTTCTGAAAATCAGCAAAGAAGAAGAAAAAAAAAAAAAAAGCGTGTGTTGAGATCCTGGAGTCATCTGCGAGCTGCGGTTGTGTTCCGGCTTGCGGAGTCAAGCGGCGACATGCTCCTGCCAGTCATGAAGGTGTAACTCAGTCCCATGTACTGGTTAGCCATCTCCCTTTGAAGCAGCTTTTTTTTTCTTTTTTTTTTTTTGAAAGCAGTGTTTACCACCGCTGCTGTCTTAAAAAAGAGCTCAATCACTTGGGTTTTAGAGACATTTAAAATTGAGTAATTGAAAACACTTGTCTGTGTGAACGGATGTGGGCACCCCTCCAAAATGTATTCCTGAGATGCCTGGGCTGGAGTCAGATCCAGATGGGTCTGAACTGAAACCAGATGGCTGGGTGCACGGAACATAGCCTAGGTACTACTGCATGCTGCATATAGACGGGCTCCTGCGATGGTACAGGCTCTGTGGTTTTGGTCGGTCTGTCTGACTGTGTGTGTGTGTCTTTGTGGAGCAGTGGAGCACAAATGCAAGTGTGTGTGTGTGTGTATGGGCAGTGGAATGTAAAAAGGAATTACACTAATTATTCAAAACTCCACGAGTGGAAAAATTTAATTTGATGACATTTATTGAGGTAAAACAGAGCATTTATTTCCTTATTGAACCAGCGAGTTTTTGGTTTTGGAAAGCATAATAACAAATGACTTGAAAAGTTCTAATCACTGCATAAAAGCAAAAAAATATATAAAAATAACTGTGTAATTCTGGTGCTTTGGGGAAGAAAAAAAAAATACTATGCTCTTAAGCAAGCAATTTTGGCAGCAACCAACTCTCATGGCACCGAAACACGGGGTCTGATTGAAAGCATGTTCACAGAGGAGTCGTGACGCTGGATTCTGAAGGTCTGACATAAAGAATAAATCACTGAAAAAGTTGTGAATCTCAAAATGTGGTTTTCATACTTCATTGTATTCCTGAAGTGCACTCAAGGTCACTTGCCAGACAGTCTGCTCTCTTCTAGCGCTGTGACACTTTCCTCGGAAGTTCTGTCAGTGTCGTAAGAACATCCGAAGGTGTCAGTCATGTTTATCTACTGTGGATATTGCTCAAGCAAAATGACAAGTTACATATCTGCTTATTACATTGTAATTATGGTTACTGCTGTTAGAAACACACACTAAAAACACACCAGGAGGATGTCAGCCACAAGACTACAGCAGGTGTTTCAATCAGCAAATGCTGAAGGACCATCGCGTTTCTAAGAGCGATTTAGTTCCGGGAATGATGCACAGATTCAGAGAGCTCCGTGAGCGGTTCTAGCCTTTGGGAAATAGTGTGGGTCTGATAAATCAGTGCTTTTTCGAACGGATCTTTAACAACAGCACGTCTCACGCGAGTAAATGGGACTTATTTTCAACATCTTGTCTTCAAAAGCATTCCCATTAAAAATGTTTCCAATCAGATTTAGCGGCTTGCAACAGAAAACCGAAGCAAAAAACACACACACACACACACACACACACACACACACACACACACACACACAGCGAGCAGACACAATATCAATCCACAGCTTTTTCCCCCTAAATTGTCTTTGAGCTCTGATCTGAGTGAGTAACATCTTTACTATTCCCTGAGGGGAAATTAGTCATCTCAGCTGTCTTGCAGGAACGTAGAAGTGTGAGGGACAGAATCAGCTCAGATTTAGAGATTTGCTTCAGGACACTTTGAAGCGTACATGTGTCAACATATAATAATATCATGTACATGTAATAATATGCATTTCATTTTTACTAATGAATAGTTCATGCAGCAATAAAAGCATAAAACAATCTTGTAAAGAACACATTACTTTCACTCAACCATACCAAGTTGTTTTTTTTAGCAGTAGGTGTGCGGTTGTTTAATATTGTTACTGCACTATTTTCAATGGAGGACATAGATTGTATATGATGTATAAACTGTGTATCATGTCACACCAGTGCTTGGAAAACATTTGTCGATGTTAACTTCTCAGTGTTTTGGTCCAAACAGAGCTGCGGCGTGTTTTCATTCCAGCCTCCAGATGTATAGCCCAGCTACGCCACTCATACTGGATACAAGCTCAGGAATGCAGCTCCTCTGAGCTTTTGTATTACGTTCGAGCCATGCATGCATCTGTCTGAGGAATTCACATACTACAGATGAAGAAATGAATCTAACGCTCTGAAACACTGAACCGTCCATCCCGGTGATGTGACAATGGATATTTTGTCGGCCGAAATCAGACTTCTTCTAGGAATTGTAAATTCCACAAGCCCACAACAAAATGAGAGCTCTATACACAGCGGTGTCGGCTAATTTCAGCCTTTCTGAGTGGTGAGTACCACTCACAATAGTAAATGGGTTTAGCTGTTCGCTGTGCCCACAGAAACCAAATCTCAGTTTGGCTGCTCCACTTCTGGTGTTTCAGTAGACTTTCCTCTAACAATACACATTTATATCCGTGGGTTCAACAACATTAAGCAGGATAATTAGATTTTTGGAAGCAGGTTTAAAAGGTTTCTGAATATTTTTTTTCTTTTACATAACAAATCAAATTTCTCTGCAGAGCTTTATTGTAGGATGTGTATTTATTTGAACCCTATTCTACAAATTTAAAATTCTCTTTTACAGTCGAGGGTGTCTTCTGACGGCTGATGGCACCGCTGGGTGCTGTGTCTATTTCTCCAAAAATTAAGTGTTATTCTCATGTGAATACTACAAGCATCTGCTGCTAGAGAGAAAAACACATTATCCCCCTGGCCAAACATCACACGTCAAGACACACACATAACTCTGAATGTAGGTGCAAATACATCAGCATTTACTGCTTTTACATGTGGGCAAGTGTTGTAACTATAATCCAGCAGCAGGGTGTCCTTTCCATCTCTCTTAAATCTCATAAATCATAAGCTCTGCTCTCTATCGGTCCAATATACCAGAAAAGCCTGAGTTTTTATAGGTGTTGCATTACACTTACAGCTCATGCAAGTCAGTAGCATCTGGCCAAAGTCCCTCTTGTGGACACAAGAAGTCTAGCACTGTCCTTCAGGTGACTCCTTGCAAGTGCTTTTCTACAACTCATTATATAAACTCGTTAAAAAGCTTTAGCGCCGACATATTTGTAACTAATTTGCTTGTACTTGATGAAAGATCAAACTCCCATTTATTACACTAATTTCAAATCTCTCGCTCGTAATTAGCAATCTCGTAATCTTATAATTATAGAGGAAGTTGCTGTCAGGCAAACAGCAATAAGCTTAGGGCGAAATTCAACTTAGATGCAAAGTGACCTCCAATCAGAGAATCAGTTCATCCACCTCAATGGAAATGAATGCAAAACCCTGATGCTGCAGCAGGGCCCTTTCTACAGTGTGTTTATTCTCTGTAACGGATTTGTCCTTTCAGTGAACTCTGCCCTCTATCTCCAGCGCCATGCCAGTGTTGTCTGTTATATTTCTGAAAACAAGGTGAATCACCTTCTTCTACCTGACAAAGGAATTCATTATCCTTTCCCCCCCAGAGGACGCACAAGTTGTCTTCTCAAATGTGTTTGTGGTATGGCTACGCTCCAAAAAGGAAGAGGGTGCAGTGATGTGCTAACAAGGATGAGACTGACTTCCAAACTCATGAATAAACTCTCATTTCACGTCTTCAGTTTCAGCTGAGGCGCACCAAACCCCCCCCCCACCCCACCCACCCACTTGAGTTGAAAAAAAAAAAGAATGGGGAAACAATAAATGCAAGAGCAGCAACATATTCATGGAAAGCATGAATATCAGCTCAACATCTGTCTCAAATCTTACATTGTTCGCATTGTTGTTTGCTTCAGTTTTTCTTTTTCTTTTTTCTTTTCTTGGAGCGCTGACATAACCAGTATAAGCAAGCAGCCTGGTCTTTCACATACAGCTTTTTTTTTTTTTTTTTTTTAACTCCTAATTTGTAGCAAAGAGAGCCAGTCATCATTTTGGAAACTTTACTGTAACAGAATGAGATGCTAAAAGTAAAACATTTATGCTTCAATCTAAATTCTTGTTTCTCTTCTTTGAAATAGAAAAAAGGATTAAGGATGTCTAAATAGTGGCATCATCAAGGACAAATCCTCCAGCAGTGAAGTAAATTGAAAGACATTCCTCAGTTTTTATGGTCACAGTTTAATGTATCCAAATTGTGGAAAAATAAATAAATAAATCACATGTCCAACATGTAACATATGGCTCTCAGGATGTTGATAATGATCGGCTGTGACAGTTGATAATAGCTCATTCATTAGGCCGTTAAATATAGATTATCTTGCCATTACCAAGGCTATTGGTGCAGCTGGCACCGGTCCACATTTGGATTCCCCAGCAGAGAAAAGGTGCCAACAGTTTGACATCATGCCCAACTCCTGACAATGCTCTGGGAGAAATTAGAGTGAAAGCACAATGATTGCTAAAGACAACCAGAAAACAGCGGAGCGAGACGAAGAGGCATGTTCTGTTCTCTGAAATGCAAAGGAAAGGTCAAGTTATTTGACAGAAGATGCAAGGAAAATATGCGACATCTGTTTCTTAATGTGACAATTTAGGCTTGGCACAGAGAGACACCTTCTAATGAAATGCACATGCGACAAGAGGAGAGAGAGAGCGAACGGGAAGCTAGTCGCTGCTGTAAAGACGTTTAAATCTCCCACACTCTGATTATCGGGACATTTTCAGCTTCCCAGTGTCTGATTCTGTCTGAAATGCTTGAGCGGTGCACTGGGTGAAGAGGCGTGAGGCCTCAGTGATAAATGATAGCTTAGAGTCCCACACATCATCCTCTGTACGACGGCACGTGCAGCTGCAACTTAGCGGACTCCTAACCAACATTCTGCAATTTCAGTAAGAGGAAAAATAAGCCTGCAGCGGTTGTCCACGCTTTGTATCAACAACGCAGCTAGTTTATCTCTGCGTTAAGTAGATCCGCTAAGCTAAAGCAACAATACTGTCATCATTAAGCATGGTTCAGGAAAATGTCAGAGTGATAAAGAAGACGTGTCATTTGAATGTCCTGAGTTGATATTTGGACAAAGCTGTTTAACTCTGGTAAAGTATGCACCACATTTGACTAAAAAACTGGTTGATTAAATACACTTTGGTCCATGAGTGTGCTTAAGGGCTTAGCATTTGTTGATCTTTGGGACCGTAGAAAAATTATTTGGGGCGGAGGAGAGGCTTGACGCTCATGTTCCTTTTTTTTTAAAGGAAAGCAAGACCCGTCCCAGTGGTATTGATATTTTTCTTTGAATCCTGCCCTTGACTGAGAAGCAAAACATAAAAAATAATGGTGCACACTTATGACATTAATGCCTGTGTAATGGAATAACAAGAGGCACCAATAACCACATGAAAAGCAGGGAAATTACAGGCAAATTTATGACATTTAGTTACGGGCACAATGTTGTGTGTATAAACAGAGCTCCACAGGCCTTGGTAACAATTTGGTCGATGACGGATGTGTATATTCAAGATAATGTGTGTTCTAGTTCTGCAGTTATGGGCCTATATGAGCAACAATAAAACAGCTCAGATAAAACTGTGACTTCCAAGTTTAAAATCTGTTTTGAAGATGATCTACTTCTGTTTTTTTTTACATGATTTTATTCATGGTTCATGAATTGGGCGGTGCGATTAGCTGTATACAGGGAACCGATGTGTCTGTCATTGCTGCTCTGTGAACAATGCTCAGATGATGGTATTTGGGAAAGACACTGCAACTGCTGTTAGTCACCTATGACTGGAAGTAGACTCAGTGACTTAACAGCTAACGTTAATCAATGCTACACTAGCAAAATAAATTAGTGATACATGATGCGCAATTTAGGGAGTGAAAAATAATATTTTGTTTACAGTGAAAGGATGTTATATATATAAGATAGCTTGTCGTGTTTCACAAAAGTAGCCAATTCTGTCCAAACAAATGTATGTTTCTATACAACTAAACTGCATTCTCAATTACATTTTGAAGGAAATGTATAATATTGTTTTGAAATAAAGGTATTTTTTTCTAACCGTTGAGGTCACAACCCTCAGTCAGGAGACCAGGTTTCATGTCCTGACAGGTCGATTTGTCTTAATGTTAGGTTTCGTTTTTACTCACTGTGTTTGCTGTTTGGTTAGCTTTAGGGAAATTTCCCGCTTTGGTTGAAACTTTCACAACAAATACTACAACTGCATATTAGAAAGGAGTGGCTATAGAACAATAAAATAAATGCCACTGGTATGTTCATTAGAAACTTATTTTAAGTTACAAACAAACATAATCCGGCAAGAAATACATTCACCTCAAACATCAATCAAATTTTTTTGCACAGCAATGTAATTTGTGGGGACATTTCTTCTAGCAACTACACAGTAAACATGAACAGTTTCTAATTTTGTACTATTCTATTCAATTTTCCTGTTATTTTACTGATTTTTCGTTTTGTTAAATTACTATTATCTAGTAAATCATGCTGTTTACATTTTTTTTCAAAAAGGCCAAAACTGTACAAAATTTCCACATCAAAAATCAGTTGTTTTACAAAAACTTACTTGTTCTCTTACAATGTGTGACGATAAAAATACACAGTAATTCAGCTTAAAATACAATAATTGTTATAGATATTTTCAATTTTTGAACAGCTTTTGATCATTACAATATTCCACATTTTTACAGGGTATTTTATTATTTTTTACAGTACATATAATCGTGATGGGGAAAATAATGTATCTTAATAAGTAGGGATCACTGGCTTCTACATACAATAAAGCTCTCTTGGAAACCGTATATGGTTGTGATGGTAAAATTACTATTTTCAATTTAACCATTTGATCTTGTTTTGTATTCAGTCTCATTTTAACCCAGCATAAGAAATGAAATACTTCCTTCTGTGCTTAACAAATAATTTTCATACAGTCCCTTACTTTTACCTTTACGCAAGCATGCTTTCATGCAAATCAGCATACAGGACAGTCAGAAAAAAACCCATTTATTTTAATGTACATTCTTTTCAGCAGCTCGACCGTTTACCAATTTATTCCATGCGTCAAAGTCAGGGATCAGGTGATGATTAATGCTCATAGATGCTCAGCAATGATGCGAGTTGCAATTTAAGCTGAAAATGGATGAAAAAGGTGAAACTGCATTTTTTTGCAAATAACCACTAACACAAAAAGAAGCAAAAGGAAAACTATTAGTTTAGATATATATATTAGATTATTACACAAAATGACGCCCAATAATGGCCGTGAAGCAGCAACATCTCCACCGTTCATCATTTTATCAATTAGTAGTGGAGCGAGCAGGACCACGGCCACCAATGCTGCGTCCTGATTGGTCCAAGCGCAGAACTCGTAATATTCAGCGCCCCCATATAAACCCGTGCAGACTTGACATCGGTGCGATCTGTCATGCAAGTCAAAAGGATAGTGAGGAGTCCAGTGTAGAGAAAATTGCCGGCAGCCTACTTGTTATAGCCCACATTTATTCTGTTTTTTTTGGGGGGGCTTTTTTTTTGTTGTTGTTGTTTTTTTTCTTTCTCCTTTTTCTGCGCTGCTCGAGGTTTTTTTTTCTTTCTTTCTTTCTTTCTTTTTTTTTTTTTTTCTTGGAGCGTCCTTCTTATGAATTACACACAAAGCAGGAGGCGTCTCTTTACATTTAGTTGTATCATCTGTGTTGAGAGGACGATGCCTTTGAGGACCGGACTTTTTCTCCTGATGGTGCTGAATGCATCTGCATATGAACTGGATCAGAACGAGTCCTATTCGCCCAGGAGAGCACGCTTTTCTGCCAATAGCCCTTGTAAGTAACACGCTGCTTCCATCTGCATATCTTAGAGTGCACTGCTTGCTTTCTTTCTTTCTTTTTTAATTTTACGCACCGTTCATACACTGCACAGCCTTTACATTTGCTCGCATACTCTGTGGAGATTTCATTTTTTCTTTTTTCTTTTTTTTTGGCCTATGCAGCCTTTTCTGTCTAAACGAGCGCATTGATTCACGGAGAAGGCTGCGGGATTAACGCTGTGGTTTTTGCCGGTGTCCTGCCGGCAACAGATGAGCATGGAGCTTGGTGCTGACACCTGAGAGTGCAGGCTGTGTCATGCTGTTTAGTGTCTTTCTCGTAGCTTTTGGCTGCAGCATACGTTACACCAATCAGCCTTGTAGTGGACTTCAGAGCAATAAAACACATCGTTGCATGTGTGTGTGTGTGTGTGTGTGTGTGTGTGTGTCTCCTGTGGAGCCTTGAAGTCAGAGAAAGAAGTAGGTTACACCGTTGTACCTTTTTTCCCTTCAGCCTTGTCACTGGGGCTGTGCCTTTGGGAGAAATCCATGCAACCCTTATTAGTTGACACATCAAAAGAAAAGAAGTGAGAATCCCTTGTACTAACGTTGCACTGCAAGGCACAGATCTGCATGTCTCCATTCAAATGTTGACTTTTTTTTTTTTCCTCTTGAACACAAAGACGCAGCTCAGTGGGTAAAAAGGGATGCTCGTTCCCTTTCTGCAGGAATTGCTTCATCATCATAAGATTTGCTGCTCGCTCTCTCTGTATTTTGAGAGCAATCTCTGGTCCCTGATGGCAGGCAGACTTTATCTGACTGTGCAGGTCAACATGGGGCCCCAGATTCAGAGGCTGCCAAGTAGGCTTAGGCTCCTCGGTGACATTTCTTAATGGTTATTACAAAGGATTTGAGTCGGGCTGCTTGCCATCTTCAGTGGATTCTCGGATGTAGAATGAGCAAAGCCAACTATCTGGATACACTGATTTCCAGATTATGTTTTATAGCTCTGTCTTGGTGTAAAATTTCGAGCCGGCTGCATAGACTTTGAGCTGTGTCCCCTATGGCCTGAGATTTTCAGTTTTTTTGGCACATGGATCGAAGGGCTGAATGCTGCTGCAGGGTGGCTGTTTGAGAGGGTTTTTTACAAAGATGGGGATCAGGGTTGCTGGTGGGTTAATCATCCTAATAACTATTCCAGTCATGTGACACTCCTGAAATGAGCATGGCAGCAATTTCTGAATGTGTATTTTCATTATGTAGCTGTGCATAGGATTAATTTTGGGTGTTTAGCTGAGATGTGACATGTGCTTAGTTAATAGTTTAGAGGCAAGGTCCTCAAATTCGGTTTGACAATTTGTGTGAAATAATGGAAGACAGAGCCTGGTGGCAGTATATGTTAGTGTGTATGTGTGCACGAGGGGTACAAGTGTGTATGTTTATGTGTGTCTACAGGCACGCCAACAATTTTCAGGAAACTCTTTGGTATTTCTGGTGCTGTTCATCCAAGTGCTGCTGAAAAGAACCAAACAGTGGAATATAAGTCCCTGCCAAGAGAGAAGTGCAGTAGTGCCAAATAGAGTCTGAGACTTTTAGAGCTGTAAGGTGTCCAATCTCCAGTCAAGTCACTGTTTGCCCCGAGTGACTGTACGTCTTTTGTGAATCACCAAAGTATGAAAATTCTCTTTTGTTCGCTGCATTTTTTAGCTGAAACCCTGGCAACCCTTGTGTAATGAGCTCAGTGAGTGTGCAGTGATTCCCAGTGAACCCACTGTTGGCTCCCCTGCTGATGGTTCATTCTCTGTGCCCACAGCAGATGTGGCACGCTGTCTCAACAGTGCCCTCCAAGTTGGCTGCGGAGCCTTCGCCTGCCTGGAGAACTCAACTTGTGACACAGATGGCATGCATGACATCTGCAAGTCCTTCCTATACAGTGCTGCTAAATTTGACACTCAGGTATATATTTTCATTCTCTCTATTGTGCACATGAGCTGTGTGGGAATGCACGGGGCGGAACTGTCCGGGCAAGACATTTGTGAAGCGTTGCTCTTGTTCGTTTTGTTTAACAGGGTAAAGCATTCGTGAAGGAGAGCCTTAAGTGCATTGCCAATGGCATCACCTCCAAGGCATTCCCCACCATCCGCCGCTGCTCCACCTTCCAAAGAATGATATCTGAAGTCCAGGAGGAGTGTTACAGCAAGCTGGACATCTGCACTGTGGCCCGATCTAATCCAGATGCTATTGGTGAAGTGGCACAGCTACCAAGTCACTTCCCCAATAGGTGAGATCTTCCTCGACTGTGTGTACTGTACGAGCGATGGCTGCAAAACAAAAGCCCAGTTCTCCAGGAATGGATAATAAGACAGTGGAATGTATCTGCTGTTCATTTTAAGTGAATGAGAGACACATTGACACAGAGTGCTGTTCGTATTACAAATGCACAAATACACGGCCCTTTAGCCCTGATTTATGCAGCAGAACAGATGGCGACATTTGTATTGATTTCCATGTTTTGGTTACCATCTGCTTTATACATTCTTTCTTACAATGAAAGAAAATCAAACAGGAATATCAAGGTTGGATGTTTTCGTTCCTATTGTTTTTGTAATGCATGTAGGATTGCAGCTTGGGAGTGGATACAAAAGGATAGGAGGGTGGAGCATGAAGCCTATAGTGACAGGAGTGACAGGAGCCAGGATGGTTACTCCCATATGGATGACCTCAAACCGTACAGCACGTGTGCAAATACAGACAAACGCGACATGCAGATTTGAATCATTACAGAGCACAGAGATTTCTTGCCATGCCGCACTTTTTTTTTTTGGGTTCAAGCTCCTAAAATCCATTCTGTGCTGCTTTGTTGTCCTAGGTTTTATGGTAAGCTGCTACAGAGCCTGATGGACTGTGATGAGGACACAGTGGATCGCGTTCGGACCAGCATGGTGTCACGGCTGGGCCCAGAGATGACCATGCTTATTCAGCTGCTGCAGAACAAGCCCTGCCCATCCACTGCTGTGGCTGCAGCTGCTGCCATCCCAACTGGAGTGGAGGGCCGTGGGAGCTGGCGCTGGTCCATGGGTCCCCATATGTACAAGATCCAGCCTAATCTGCGAAACAGAGACTCTGCCAGTCATTTTGGCAAAAAGCGCTCTGCTAGTGACAGCTCCTAACTTCCACTCAGATTCAGAAAAACAAAACAAAACAAAAAAAACTCCACACACTCCTCAAAACATCATGAAAGCTCCTCTATTCCCTAGGGGTGATAGAAACCCATTCCTCCGCTAGACTGGAAGTTACAGAAATGTGCACCTCTAGGGAATGTCGGACCGCCCATAGAGTTGATATCAGTTTGATTGTTGTTATATTGTATATCCTACACTTTAGGCTTGAGAGAACCCCTCTTCCATCAACTGTTTTAAACGTGTCCACTCACAGTTAGTGTCGAACATGTGGCTGTTGCATTCGTGCAGCACGGTCCTGTTCACTCCTCTTCACATCCTCCAACAGAGATGGATCCTTAAGAAGTCTTTTGATGCCAAGCAAAAAAAAAAAAAAAAAAAAAAAAAAAAAAAAAAAAAAAAAAAGAACAGCCATAGTGGTTCATGCCTCTAGAGCACAAGCCAGTACTTTAAAAAAACACAATTTCATAATTCTGACATTTGTTCATTAATAGAAATCACTAGTTGGATTAGTATTGGTTCATTTTTAGGAATGAGAAATTATTGGTCAATGTATCAAATATTTCAGCAGTGAAACCAGTCAAATTGTGAGCATGAGATGTGGAAATGAGTTTCATAGCAATCTTCTGAACCTAGCATAACACTTAAATGTACTGTATACTAAGTTATCAGAGACAGCCATAGCTAGCCCTCTAAAAGAGAGTGCTCACACGGAGTGAGGTCTGTAGAGGTTTCATGACAACCTTTGAGAGGTTACCTTAAACTGACCAAAAAACTTCAAACTGCCCTGAATGCTATTCATGAAATACCAAAATTCTGTAAAGCTATAGCACTTATAATTTTTTTTTTCTGATGGCAGATGTAGCCATGGTCATGTGTTTCAAATCATTATCCTGCACATAAGGATTGTCCAGGTCATGGCCAAGTCTATCAGAAAAAGTCCTTTTTTTTTTTTTTTTGCATATCTTGTATCCAGACACTTGCAATGCATAAGACTGTTGAGCTCTACAGTATATGTGGGACCATGTTTAGTGGGATCTGTATCCATGTTCTTAACTGAGTGTGAAGCAGTCGTGTATGTGCAGCAGCTGATTAGCACGTTCACCGATGAGACTGAGAGCAGCCATCTTCTTGGACTGATGATCATCATTCTCTGAGGTGAATCATGTGACATACACACTGGCTTCCAGTGTCAAGATGGAGAATGACTATTTAAAAACAACAAAAAAAAGCCTTGTTGGAATGATATTTATTTTCCTACTTTATTATTTAATTTTTTTTTTTATTTTAATGCATTATTGTAGTTTTAATTAGTTTACAGATTTAAAAAAGAAAAAAAAAGAAAAAAGAAATAGCAGTTCAGTCATGGCTCCTATTTGAACATGAGCTCTATGCCAAAAAAAAAAAAGAAAAAAGAAAAAAAAAAGTGAGCTGACACTCTGGTGACTGAATGGGACCCATGTCATGACTCTGTGCTGGCCATAGGGGAACAAGGTTGGTCATTCAGGTCAGGTGATCTACTTTATGGGTGTTACAAGGGACCACAACAAAATGTTAGCTTGGTTTTGACACGCTTTCTGGTTTAAAAAAGAAAAGAAAAGAAAAGGATTGTCATTGCAGCTGCTAGATGTTCAGTGCTGGAGGTTTGTGCACATTATGGAGGACTGACCAGGTATAACGACAGGAAAGCAAACACCAGCATCAAGTGCCACTTTAGGGACGTTTTTTGATGGTTGCAGCAAGAATGCAAAAGAATAATGTGATATCTAATCTATCGTAAATACATTCTAAATATCTGATTGACGTTGGACCACGTCACTCAGAGTTAGAAACTGAATAAAAATATGTTTGATGTTTTATGATAAGACTACATTGGCATTAAGCTTCAAACAAGCAGCAGGTAGATGTGTGTAAAGAAACTGAAATATAGCTGTTACAGAAACGTGATGCAACTTTGCTGTTTTGGTTGCTTTGTTCTTTATTGTTCAGTTAGATGGATCCATTTAAAGCAGCTTTAGGCTGTTATAGTTTGTAAGTATGAGGAGATGTCGCAATGAAAAGGCCCAGTAGACTTTATCCTTTCTGCAATTTTCTTTCCAAAGCTCGTTTCATGGCCTTCAGGGATCAAGACAATCATTCAGAATCGGTAGATTAGTACAGAGTCATAGTCACTGAGAACAGTCTTCATGCTGGTGTTTGCTTTCAGCCGTACCTAGTTGATAGACAGTGGTTTGGCACCATGAACTTCAATGGGATAATCAATGGCTTAAGTTAGTAAATTAAGTAAGTTTAGAATAAATTGCATATATTTGTGCACATTAAAAAAACAGTATGGGGGTTAACTTTGCACCAGGACTGGGTTCAGTTCACTATTATAATAATGAAATTATCCAATTCAACTAAGTCCAATTCTTGAAAATCCAAATCTTGCAAATTGGTCACCCTAAAATTGTTTTATTACAAAAACTATAAGAAATAATTGTCAGATTTTTTCACCTTACCTGCAAGAAAGGAGCTGAACCCAGCCCTGTTTGTGACAAATGGTGAATTTATATATTGTCCTGGATTTCTAAGAGCGAAGCGCAGACCAGAAAATGAGAAGTTTTATTTTTCAGTGTCAGTTTAATAGCTATGTTAAGAATTCCAAACTATGCAATAATCACACACAAAGGATTCACAGCAACACAGAAATTGACCTTTATTTCATTCAGTGCCAGCTGATGCTGTGTGAATAAAGCAGCAGCATGTGTGCTCTCATACTGCACTCCCAGTGTGAAGGCATTGCTCCTCTATGATGCTTTCTGTTTCTGTGTTTTTTTGTAAACCGGCGTTCCTTTTGTTCTGTGAATGCGATCATTTCTTTTGTGTCATGTGGTGCGAAAGGACAGCTGTTCTGAAGGAATCACTTGGGAAGTTAAGAGCTATAGTCACACTGTAGTATATCCTAGCTTATATTTTATGTTAAATATGCACTTTGCATCTTAACCACTATAAAGGGCATTGAAACATTCAGTACATGTGCAACTGAGGCATATTTTATTTACCCAGTGAATGGAGATAAGTTTGAATACTTTGCATCCTGAAGGGTCAGGGCTTCTTCATGTACTATTGATACATATGTCTGTATCTTTGTTGTCCATGGGTAAATCCAAAACCCAACAGCTGCTGCTAAACTGTTACTACCCTGTATGATGCTGTCCGGATGCCCCTCTACTGTGGCCGCTCTGACCCGTCAACACACAGTGAGCTCAGCATCAGTCCACACTTGCATTTTAATGTCTATCCATGTCTTCATATTTATTTTCTATGAACATTCCTCGTGTCAAATATATTTGGCAAGGGCAAATTGACTGTTTCCTCACCAAGTAAAAATGTAACGGTAATTTTGGAGAATGTACCTGTATACTGAATGTCTCTTTCGACATGCCCAAGTTAGGTGACCAATGAAGGCGATTAGGTAAAAAAAAAAAGAAAAACAAAGTAAGAAAAGTATTTGATTTCTTTCTGTTTTAGATTTTAATTCAACTTTAGGGTGCTTAAGGTGGTACTGGAGTATTGTTAAATTGACCCATGGTGAGTTTTGTGAAACTGTTCCTGTCAATACTAGAGACTAAAATCTCCCTCACTTCTGGCACTTCATGGTACTCTTTCCTCTCAAGACTTGAAATAGATTGATAAATGTTGTCGTGCTTAAACAAAATCAAAAAGCTTCAGTGACTAGTAAAGTTTATTTTGTATTCATATATAAGTGACAGTTATTTTACTATCAGATTCAAAAAGTTATTGCAGATATTAGGAGATTACTGAAGTTCCTGATACCGATGCTATGTAACGCATGATTGACCCTTGTGAATCACTTGCACTTTAAAATATACCCATATACATATATGCCCATACTGTGTATATGTTTGGGTTTCTCCTCTGTACTGAAAAGTCATGAAAGATACAAATGCATCAATTGTGTGTCTTTTGCTGATCAGAAATAAAATATTTATCATATCTGGCATATGGTATGAAATATGTTGCTTTGCTCTTGTTTCACTCATTTGGATCCATCATAATTTGCAGATCTGCATCAACATCTACCAATTTAACGTCCTTTCAGTCGACATTCTTCCCCATCAGTTGCCCCAAAACATCCAGAGAAATGTCTCTTGACTTATTGACGCTGGTTTGTCTGTCATCAAACTGCCAAATTAGCTGTTTAATGGATGGAAGCTGATGAAAACGGAGGACGGTTTTACCCCCCGTTTGTTAGATAAGCTTTATGCTCTGGCTGTTAAAGATGTTTGGGAACATGCTAGTAGGTCTCCTCAAAAAACCTCAAATCACAAGAAGAGAGAATAACAAACTGCCTTGACCTTCCAGCTATTTGCCAATGTGTCAGTGTGCTGTTGTGTGACAAAGGCATGGAGTGTGTTTTCTGAAAGGCTTGTGCTGCTTTTTCTGGATTGCTGTTTCCCTTCATCACCACTCCTTCAAACCAGACCGCAAATTCGACAGTAAATATGTCAATCGTGACACCACAACAATATCCAGGGCTATTAGCATTTCTAATTTCCCCAGCAAATGAAAAAATGAAAAGAGGTCAGTCCTTGGGTTGCCATCATCCCAAACATTTGGCGTCAGCTTCCAAGTATTTGCATGTTGCAGCTTCAGTGCTCCAACTGAATATGAAACTCCTTCTTTCTAATCCGGGCGCTTTCCAACTACGTGATTCAGATCTTTATACTTTGACCCAAGAAATCTGACTTCCTAATGTGTGATAAATTCCGTCTTTGAGAATGCAGAGCCTACCAGTGGATGCAGGAGTGGAGGTGGCACTAAACTGCATATAAAATGGGAAATGAACAACAGCAGCAACAATAGTAGCAAGTGACAGCTTTCAGGTTAGCAGTGTGACAGCAAAATAGCAGCCAGAGCACAGCTACCAGAGAACAGCTGCTTATTTACACATCCCACTGATTATTTGGAACCGTGTTTTTAGCTGCCTGAACAATGTCCATAGAGTCACTCTCCCTTTCAGCTTTGCTTTAGTCTCATCTGTCCACTGAGGGGTTTATCTGGCTCTGATTCACTACCTAACTATTTCTTCGTGCTGTTTGGTTTTGGGTGCAGAATTTCCTGCTTTCTTTAAATGAGGCTATTAAAGCAAACTGAAACAGAAAAGGTACAGGTTAGAAATCTAAAAGAATGAGCTCAAAGAAGCTGTGTAGCCTCGCCGTGTGAGGGAAACTGTAAGATCAGAATGATTATTATTAAATGTGGGTGCATCACCACCTCTGTCACATTATGCATTGTCATCTGATACATAAAACTATCGATCACAGCCACCACACAGAGGAAGATGCATTGGATACATGTGCTATGAAAAGAGTGTCTGTCATATGAGACTAACAGGGGACTCAAACTGACTGGATGATGAAATGGCTTTGCTTCCTTTCTGTTCATATAATGTTTGTCTTGGTGGTGAGCGAGCCAATATGGAACCTTTCAGTTTGAGCTTTTGGAGCCGTCAAGTGTTTTCCCGAAACTACCTCTGACTAGACAGGCTTCATCTGCACTAGTCGAGTTCACTATTTAACAGATCTCCTCTAAAATCTCACTCACCTGGAGTTCTGCTACCAAGCGACAACTTCTGAGGGGAACAGTGAAGCTGACATGGGAGTACCAAAAGCTGCAGTCCTCTAAATCACCACTAGAGGTTGGCTCCAAAAGCGAATCAATCCACATAGACTTCCATGCTGAAGTGTCCATCTTTAGAGCAGAAATAAACATGTTTCCAGACTGGAACAAAAACGCTATTTTGGTCTCTATAGATAATTCCAACATGCATTGTAGGAGGTGTACATTTTTACAGAACTCACTTCTTTAAATTGTACTAATCCATACAATGATGCATAATTAAGGGCGTGGCCACTTTGAGTGACAGGTGAAGGAGCTACACCTCTTTGCTCCTTTTTGATTTCACCTGGGATTAGGCAGAGTCAGGCATTAGTCAAGAATGGCTGGAGCCCCCACACTGAGCTTCAAAACCACTCTGTAGATAACATATGGATCACAGAGGGTTCGTCCATCTTTATATACAGTCAGCAGAATATCCTGACTATATACATATATATATATATATCTGCTCTGCTCCTATATGGTCACTATATGCTTAAATGTCAGAATATGCCATTTAAAGGTTTCCTTGCAGTAACTGTGCACAACTTTCCTCTGCATCAAGTGAATTCCACAATTTAAGTTTGTCAATGCATTGTTTCTTATACTATGTTTCTTATTAGCTTTCTTTTTGAAACAGATGACTCCAAAAGATTTATCAGTAAGTTCTGTACAATGCATTACAAGTCCTGAAACTAACATCCCATCTTTTCCAGTGAATGACAAAAATAAGCACTCTGTTAAGCACCAATCATTAGAGCATAACACTGCTATGGTTTTTCCACACACCCTCAGCATGCGTGACAAATCCTGCAGGACCCATGAAGGAAGCTGAAGGACACAGAGAGCACCTCCTGATGAAAATGAACTTTCTTAAACTTCAGCACAAACGAGCTGAAACTGCAAAGTGACTGTTTGGTTTGAGAGCCTGAGGAAAAGAGGGGGCAGAACGCGAGAGGCTCCATGGACGCTAATCTCAGTCAGAGGGAGATATAATTTCATGCCTATTTAGAGAAGAGTCCTGAAGGGCTTTCTCATCAGCCGCTCTCCAGTCTCATGGATAGGTGATGCAGCAGCTCTGCACACAAGATTCTATCATCTCCTTCTTTAAAGAGACATTCACTCTCGACTCATCAATGGATTTAAAACACGAGCATGACAAACTGAACGCAACAGTTTCGAATCCGTCCATATGGTCTGTTTAGAAATCAGTCTCTCCCTGAGTCTTTCTGCCACAGTTACACAGCTGCAGTTATGTAGTGGGCAACTTTTAAAAGCAATTTGGATGGAATTACTGCTTTCAACACACAGAAACATCCTGTTGCCAGGAAACATTTGAACAGATTTTTGACCCTGTCTATTCACTTTGTTGCCTGTTGCTTGGACTGCTGCCGAGTGTATCACCGCCCTGACAATCACAACCGGAGCAATAATGAATAATGACGAAATTAGAATATCATTATGCAGATGCAATTCATACCATCTGCTTGTGTTTTTTTTTTGTTTTTTTTTTTAATTCAATGTTGCTGCTTTTTAAAACTTGTAGTGAAACGGCGATACAATTTAGCCATCAGATACAACGTTATGGGACCTTCTGCTTTGAAATGCTGCCGTATAAACCGCTTGCATGTCTATAAAAGACATCTGCCTGCAACGCTCAGAATGTCTCACAAATATGGGCAATAAATGCCACAGACCTCCAAAAGCACACTCATTTGCACAGCGTTGAAGGGTTCTGCCTGTCCTCCTTGGGAAAGCAGAGTGACCGTGAAGTCAGTGATCATAAATGACAATAGAGCTTCTGCTTCCAATCTGCAGGCGAGCAACAGACCCACCATTGTTTGTCATTGTTTTAACCTCTTGATCAAATTCTGAGGGAAGAAAGCAATGTATCCATAGTGCATGCATAGTGTCAGCAATTTGATGGGACAAATGAACAATGCACTGTGGTTAGTGCGGTTCGGCAATTACTTCTCCCCTCTCCCAGTGTGTTTTATATTCATTATGTCCTTCTCTTTCCCATGAAACTTGTGGCATATTCATCAGCAGTGTGACAAATTAGATGTGCAGTGAAATGGAGTATGACTGAGAGCAGTGGAAGATTAGATCCACTCCAATCTTACCCAGCAATCACTATCCCTTCATTTCTGTGGGGAAATACCCAAGGACGGGAAAGAAAATTAGATCAAATTTTACTGAAGAAAGGGCTGGAGTGGCAGGGGAAAGAGATGAAACAGAGCATTTTCCATTTCCGCTGAAGCATCTCTCTCAAAGCATTTGTCTTGGAATCAAATGCAGTGCAGTGCTTGGTTCTGAATATGCAAAATACGTAAAACTAAACATTTATTCACTTGCGCAGAAAATATAGGTAGATAGACAGATAGGTTTGGTGCACTTTGCCATAATCCATTTTGAACATTTGCACAACTCTGTGTAATTTGTGCATCTAGTGTCTGCTTTAGCCAATCAAACTGACGGAGCCAATTGAGCTTCGTATTCAGTCACTCCACTCGTGCAGCTGAAATGCTCTTGAACACTCTCAGTGTTGCTTTCTCTTGTAGCACCTGACTATTTTAACAGCTCTCCAACTGAACACTGGGAATAAGCAGGTAACCATGCTCCATGCAGTATAGCTTTAGTTTTTAGCAGAGATCGTTTATGGCTTTCCTTGGTGCCAGATGCACTTGTCCTTCCTTCTCTATGAGACCTGGAGGAAATGTTAAAACTACACAAGTAACACGCCTACGCAAGACCGAGCCACAGATGAGAAGCTCAGATGCAGCATCTTCCAGAGAAAGACTTCACGTTTAGTTCAGACCTCAAGGAGAATTCAACTGACAGGATGAAATTAAGATAAACCCACTGCTTTTGTGTTCACCTTAGAAAAGCTCCCGGTGTTGCAGAGATAATATTTTTACTGCAGATTTGCGTTGTCATTCATGTGTCTTATAATTTGTAAACTGATCATAGAGTGTGAATGCAGCAGCATGACAGTCAATGAGTGATATCCTTTCACTTATTGATCAGCAAGTGTGGATAAATGCAGATTTGGATTTTGTACAGTGTGGCAGAGACATCTAGTGGCTGAAAACAGGTCACACAGAGGAATTTCTTATGCAGGCCGCAAAGCTTTGACTAACTTGGAATTTCATATGAAAAGACAAATCCCAAGCACTCTGCATTTCAACCAAAGCTTGCAAAATGATGTAGCTGTCTGTCATGTCAAATTGAAAAGTCTCTCTACTCTGTTGCAATTCCTCATCCATAATTTTGTTTATATTCAGTTTTTAAAGAACAACAAGCCATTTAGAAGTCTATGTATATGTTCAGTATGTTAGATGTTGGATGCATTGACATCATCTTAAGCTTTTCGTTTTACTCCATTACACAGAAAACTACACAGTGTCATGATCAGGAATCACAAAAGGAATCCATAAGACAATAATGGTTGAGTTATGACGTTACAATGATCTGAAACACTGATGCAGCTTGATCCTAATTTGACTGAAACATGGTTACATTACAGGATGTGTTACAACAGGTTTACGTGACTCAAAATATGTTCACATCTCTATGTCATGTCTCACTATGAGCCTTTCATTAATTTGGCAAATGTGGCAACTGAAGCCAGCGGTAGTGTAGAAGAACAGGTGATGATATAAGAACTTTTTGTTGGACATTTATCAGGTTGGATGCATCAGAAGAGTTTGGCAGCTGAATCTCTAATATCAGAAGCTTCACTGAAGTCAGAGCTATAGATATACAGAGAAAAGCAAACATGTTTCAGGTCAATCTAACAACCGTATTCACATCAAATGTTCCAAGGCCACGTGTCATTGTATTAAATTCAGTATTCTCTCATAAGGTGGAAATCATTTGAAATAATTCCTTTCGTTTTTTTGCATGTCTGCTGGGAGGACTTAATCTTCTCATCCTGCCTTTACAAGAACATATTCAAACTGCACTGTCAAAGATGAACACAACCACATAAAACCCCGTTTTCACAGCATCAAGTGTGACTACGACAATAAGACAGTTTATAACTTATTATTTCTAAAAGCTTGTTATTGATTTTTGTTTGGTGACCCCTGCAAAATAAACCTCTTTTTTGACTTCCCAGAAGTTTAGAGGTCAGGAGCAGAAATAGAGCAGCCTCTCTGGAGCCTCTAATGTTGTCCTGGTTTGCGGGCATTCCAGCACGGATACACACCGACACCGGGGTGGTGACAGTAGCGTTCAGTCTGTAGGCCTTTTCTAACCACCAGCGCACCCTGCTGCCTAACTCAGCAGCTTTCCGCTTCACTGACTTTCTGTACAAACCGCATTGAGTGCTTTGAAGAATGCAAGAAACTGCACCCATATCTCATGACCGCTGGATGAGTCTAACACACTCTCTACCTGAAAAGTTTTCCTGAATGGAAACATCAATGTCACACAACTTTCTGATGAGTATCTTTAGTTGCTTATTGTTCACAGGAAGGCTGGCTTCAGTTTCACTCACTGTAAAATGACTCTATCTTCTTTCAGCTGCTATCAGCCTCCTATTTTGCCCTATGATGAATTAGGGGTATTTGTGGTAAACTGTACTTAGCTGGCTTCTTAAGTTACATGTGAGAGGACGTATGGTGGAATCAGTGGGAGAGGTGATTTTAAACAACAGCAGTCACAGAAGCTCGCCGTTGCTCGGAGCCTTCAGAGAACACTGCTGCAGTGATTAAGTAATTTACCCATCAAACTGGACACCCTAATATCCCCAAGGTGTCAAACAATTCACTGTGTTTTTTTTCCCTCCCCTCTCTGCTTTTGAAGTTCAGGTTTCTTAGTTTGTCAGCTTGTTTTACAGAATATCACGGTTAGGAATCTAAGCATTGCATGAAGTTTTGAGGTTTTGTTTAATGAGGAAAAATATTCTATCTTATGGAGAGAGCAGGGCCTAAAGCACGTATGATAATGCAGCAAATGTATAAAAGATGAAAGGAAATAAGTAAATCGCAGACATAAACCACAGCAGGAAGTCATTTGTTTTCTGTCTGAATACTTATATTGTATGTTTTAACACCAAATTATACTTTATTGTGAATTGTTGGTATAATAATATATATTATCCATCCATCCATCCATTATCTATCCGTCCGTCCGTTATCTATACACCGCTTAATCCTCATTAGGGTCGCGGGGGGGCTGGAGCCTATCCCAGCCGACTTAGGGCGAAGGCAGGGGACACCCTGGACAGATCGCCAGTCCATCGCAGTAATATATATTATATATTTACTAATATTAACTGGAGTCACCACCTCATAGCTGTCTGTTTACATCCATCTCTCCTTCTGTTCCTGAGTTATGCCACTGAATTACCCAAAAAGTGCTTGTGCAGAACATTATGAGGTCACCATGAACTTGACCTTTGACCTTTTGGATATAAAATGTGGTAACTTCACTGTTTTAGCCTGTTAGCTATTTATGTGAATTTTTGTCATAATTAGTGCAGGAATTCTTGACTTATGGCCAAAAACTTATTGTGTGAGCTCACGGTGACCTTTGACCTTCGATCGCCAAATACTAATCAGATCATTGATGAGTCTCAGTGAACGTTTGTGTCAGATTTAAAGAAATGACCTCAAGGTGTTCAAGAGTGTTGCCAAGAATCGTACAGGCAGACAGATGGACAACCCAGAAACATAAAGCCTCTGGCCACAGCTGTCGTAGGCACAGAGGCATGAAAACATAAACCTGCATAATGCATAGCTAATGAATGACTCATAATGATTTCGTTCATTAATTAAAGCTGTGGACTGTTTATCCCTCAGCTGGGGCAGGAATTCTCACTGCTCTTGCCAGAGGTCAAGCAGCCGTTTTGCTTGTTTTCTGAATTGCTTTCGCATTAATCTGGACTGGTTCTACCATGGTCCCAACAGTAATTTGGACTGTGTTGGCCATGACCTAAGCTGGAATTCTCACTGTTTTCTTTTTTGTTTTTTTGCATGGCCTCAGCAGCAGCACCAGCCGCTGCAGCAGGATACCTGCCAGCTGCAGTCAGACTTGTCAACTGCTTAGTGTTTCACTTCTTGTATCAGTTACTTGCTCTTTTTCTCACTCTTCCACTTTCTGCCAGGCTTCTTCTGTGAAAACAGTCAAGGAATTACTTTGGCAAAGAACCAACTACTACACTAGTACAGCGTTGCTCCAGCTACTGTCTGCAATATTCAGACTATAAATGTTCTTCTTCATGAAAATTCACTTTATCCACAGAATCCAAAAGTAAAAGGAAAAACAGTCTTTAATTTTGAACATTATAATCAGTTTTCATAATACTTTTGAAAATAACATTAAACAGTAATGTTGTGCTTCATCTGACCATCCTTTTAAATTAACAGAGGTACAGTGTTCAGCATATAGTGAGAAGGTGTAGAGTTTACACAGGCTCCTGCTCTGGTTAATTAAAGGCCTGAAGTTACCTACAGGTACAGTATTCGTATTAAAATAGAGTTTTTTTTATTTCAGCTTAAGATAAACTATGAATTAAATTCTTCTTGAGGCTGGAGCCAATGTTGGACTATCAATTGCAGGGAGCCACAAATTATTTTGAAACACAGGCTTCATGAGGCAACAGTAGTGTTATTAGACTGAGGACAGACAGAAGGAAATAAAGTCACCATACTTTTCAACACTTCAGTCTTTTCAAGTGGAAAAAAAAACTATTAACAAACAATTGAACTGAACTGGAAAAGTCAAAAACACTACAAATAAGTGGGAGAAAGTGCACACCATTTTTTTTAGCATAATTCAAAGTAAGTGACTGAAAGAGCAGAAAAAGACAGAAGTTAAGAAAAATACAAACATGGACCATATAAAATGAAACTGATAAATTAAAAGCAGCAGAAATAAGAGCTTTCTTTAGCTTACTTTTAAAAACAGTT
>NW_007578299.1:378218-381871 GCF_000690725.1 Stegastes partitus
CAATGCAATTTTATGGTCACAGATTTTAAAAGAACTACCAACTATTTATATTTTTAAAAATACAGATTCTTTCGGCAGTTAACACCTAAATAAATACTTTCCCTGGGATTTTACTAGATACTATCTGTAACATAACAGAAAACATGTAAAATAACGAACTATTATTAAATATTAATATTAACATGCACTATTTTTCTATCCTTAATATACACTTGTTTTCTTTCAAATATGGCAAATATATGTTAAGACATAAAACTTTCTGCTGCTTTAAATAGATCAAAAATAGTGTAAGGATGAATAACTATTTGTAAAAAAAACAACAACAAAAAAAACAACAACCCAGATATTAGATGTAATGTAACGAAATAAAGAAATCTGTCAAATAACAGTTTATTAATAAATATTATCATTAATATTTACTATTTTTCAATCCTTAATATAGTTTTTCTTTTAAAGTATGGTGAACATCAGCAGAAATGGTGTCATTTTACAAAAACTACAGTTGTGTTTTGTTTGTTTGTTTGTTTGACTGCAACACATAAATAAACACTTTTAATTTTCATAGTGATGATCTGTAATCTAACAAAACTAGGAGCATGTGTAAAGTTTTCCCTATTGTGTAAAAACAAGAGTAAATTGTTGTTTTTTTTGTTTATTTGATTTTTTAAAATGTCAAAAACGTACTTTTTTAAAATAATGTATGAAATAAAGCATCCAGGTTCTGAACATGGGTTTTAAACACAACTTGCTGCAGGAGGTAACACCTTCCATGTACCACAAGGACCACAAACACAACAACTGAGCAGAACGTGTAAGTTTGAAATCGGTTCAGCTGTTTAGCTGCTGCTCCATTTACTTTGCTGGAAGGTCACATTGCAATATAATGTCAACCACTGTGTCAGCTCCAGTCTTTTTTCTTAATGAACCTTTCTAATTACGCCTCCTCGCTCTGAGAGAAGGGCGGATATGATGAGAGGTGTCCCTGTAAGGTGAGAAGAACAGGAGCTGAAGTGTGCGCGCAGCCTTGTATGGGTGTTGGTCACATATATGTCAACCTTGCTCATTAGTTGGGATCCTTGAATGATCTGAATCTTCTTGGGCCTTCACTCATCAGTCAGTTAAGAGCTCCATCCGGCAGCTGCTCAGCGCGTAAAGAAGACCCAAAACCAGAGCTGACTGTGGGGATGCATCCCGCTTCAACCACCTCGACGCCTTTTTCTGTGAGGGATATTTTGAGGCTGGAGCACCACCACGACTATGAAAATGAGTTTTTGATGACCGACCAAGTTGTTCCGATGCACCATCCGCACGTGCACGTTGCGTCCCGGCAAACAGACTTCTATGAGTGCCAGCCGGAGCCGTGCGTCTCTGGGATGCCGGAGCTCGATGCTCACAAATCAGCAGCAGAAGAGGAGATAAATGAGCAGGGTGAGGGGACACATGGCCCACAAACGATCTACTTTTTATACCCTGATGGTTGGTTGGGTGGGTTTAGGCCGCTGGACGGAGTGGAACCTGGACGCACCTGGATGACCTGCCACATTTTCCTTTACATCTTTGTTTGAAAAAATAAAATTAAAAAAAATAGCAAACTATTGACAGGAATTTGATTATGTATGGGGAGGCTCTTGTATTTGCAATATTTGGCACCAGAAATCTAAAAGTAATTAAAGTAAATTTACGAGGATAAGAAAAAGCACGACTACGGTGAGTTTAAGAGAGAAGTTGGATGCACATTTTTCTACAAATGTCATCTTTCATTATGTAAAACATCATCATGTAAGTCAGGAAAAGTGGAAAAACTTGATGGTATAACCAGGTCTGAGTGAAAATGTAAACACGTCCAAATATTCTGATGTTTCTTCCAACTCAGAAAAGTTCATCCTCTACAACTTTGTGATGTTTCTTTTTAAAAATAATAGTAATAATACAAAAAAGTACTTTTATTTGTCAAACAGGTGGCAGGAGTAGGTTATTTCTCATAGAAATTATCTTACAAAGCACATAAAGCAAGTGGCTTATTAAAGAAAGAAAGAAAGAAAGAAAGAAAGAAAGAAAGAAANTTTTTTGTCTCTTACCAGCACAACCTGTCATTATAGTCCTTCTAAAACCTACTTTGAGCACAGATCATCCAACATGCTGGAATAACTTCTCATGTATGTTCATTATTGGTAAAAGATGATAAAGGATAACCTAGGATTACTCACCTCTTAAGACCCGAACACTATATGTAATTTTTTTTTTTTTTAATTTCCCCTCACTATTTGATCAGATCAAATATAAAACAAAATAAAGAAAATACAATATATATTTTTTAAAAACAACAATAAAATTATATATATATGTAATTTATTTTTTAAAGTAATTAATTTATTTTTGATTAATCACTGTGGTAATACAACCCGAAATGTGATGTCCATGCATGTGGACGTCAGGTCTTAAAGGCTAAACATATGAATTGGGCTCCTATAAGTTAACACATACTAATTCAAACATGAACTTACAACATAAAGTCAATGCTTTCCAGGTTGTGGGAGGCACAAGTAATAGGTTACAGCCAGGATACATCCAAGTGCTGCATAAATGAATCATGACTTGTCCAGTGGCTGCGCATTAAATAAGCTTGTGGTTTGTAACCCTGTCAGCCTATAAAGTGTCACCATTAAATGCCTTTATCTATTATGACTCCACTTGTCAAGGACCCTTTACCAGATTCAATAACGTGCACTGCGGGGGGACAGGCGGCTCTGTGGCCGTCTGTCGGTGCTTCTGTCTGCGTGGAGGCGCGCCTCGGCCTCAGTCAAGCATCGCGGGCTGGCGCCGCTGCCTCTCCACTTCCACAACATCAGGTGTAAAGTTACTGTTTGTTGTGGCCTCAGAACACTAATAACACGGCCTGAAAACAATGTTGATGGTAAAGCTGTTCAACATCAGCCGAGATCACTCAGATCCAGCCCAGAGGAGCTGAGAGCTGATCGATGGGCTCAGCTAGTTTGGGTCGACGCTGAATAAATGAACCGCCTTCAAAACAGCAGCTTGATTAGTGTGGGGGAGCTTCACGTGTTTCTAGTAATACAACAACAATCCGGTCATAAAGGTTATTTGATATAATTCTATTAATCATCTGGGTGTCGACACTCTAAAAAATAAGCAGTAGAAAATGGCGAAAATTTGGCAGAAAGGATTCCAGAATATATGCTGAAAAAACAACAACAAACAAACAAATAAAAAAGGTGGGATGCTGTATTGTTGTGAAAGTTGTAAACACTGAGAAAATAATTTCAAATATTTGCATTTTTTTAAAAAGCTGACTTAAACAGTAAAAAAATAATAAAATGTATTTATGTTTTTTTTTAAGAATAAAGTATTTTTTTGTTGAAATACAGATTTTTGATGTTTACATTCTTTACACTTTTGTCTCTCTTTTTTTAAATTTATCCATTTATTTATGTTGACAGCCAACATGTAAATTAATGCTTTTTTCAAGGACTTCACAAGATATTTTATTTCTCTTTCAGAATATGGCAAATCTGCATAAAATATACATATATTCCGCTGATAAAAAAAACAATTGTAAAATCAATGCAATTTTATGGTCACAGATTTTAAAAGAACTACCAACTATTTATATTTTTAAAAATACAGATTCTTTC
>NW_007578299.1:384216-404753 GCF_000690725.1 Stegastes partitus
CTCTCTGACGCGCAGAGATGACCGGACTCCATGGTTCACCTGACGAGGACAAAAGCGCAAAAAGCTGCGTCAGGCTGCGCAGGAAGCCCCGCGTCCTCTTCTCCCAGTCCCAGGTGTCCGAGCTGGAGAGGCGCTTCAGACAGCAGCGCTACCTGTCCGCCCCGGAGAGAGACCACCTGGCGCACCTGCTCAAACTCACCTCCACGCAGGTGAAAATCTGGTTCCAGAACAGGAGGTACAAATGTAAGCGGCAGCGGCAGGACAAGAGCCTGGAGCTGGCGGGGTTTCCGGCCGCCGGGAGGAGGGTGGCGGTGCCGGTGCTGGTTCGGGACGGGAGGCTCTGCGGGTCCCATTCTGCGCCTTATAATGTGACTCTCGGACATTACGGTCCAGTATTTGGAAACAACAGCGTTTATAGTTACCACAGTGTGTCTCCTTCAGCTGGGCAGATGTCCAGTAACCAGCTGGTTGATCTGGTAGCAGGTAACCCTGAACACGGACAGCTTCAGTCTCCTTTAAGAGGCTGGTGATTAAAAACTAAATAAATAAATAATAATCATAATAAAGTATCGTAAAGATATCAAACATTCCACTGCCAGATGTTTACTGCTTATTATATATGAAACTGTAGACTATCTGTTGCTTCATCTTGG
This sequence comes from Stegastes partitus, assembly GCF_000690725.1. Classification (NCBI taxonomy): domain Eukaryota; kingdom Metazoa; phylum Chordata; class Actinopteri; family Pomacentridae; genus Stegastes; species Stegastes partitus. Next base: position 384,870 of record NW_007578299.1, read on the forward strand.
GGGAAAAAGAAAATTGCTGATCGATTATTACGCACTGACTTGAAGAATTTACTTTTTTTTCTCTTAACTTCTATCACACAGTTTAAATAGCTGCACATTCTGATTTAGAGATGTAGGACATTTTGCCTTTTTTTTTTAAAGTATATTTTATGTGACTTGATCTCCAAAAGTACAACATTTTTTTTAAAACGTGGTTCTAATTTTTTTTATTAAATAAATTCTTTCTTTCTATGACCATTTTTTAAACGCGTTTTTGAAATTATTATTCGTTAAATCTGTTACAAATATTCATAAATAAATAAAAAACGACAGCTCTGGATCAACTTGTCCATTGTTCCACTCAGTATCAAACAAACAACAACAGGCCTGATTAGAAGCCCTTCCCTGGTTATGGAGCTTTTATCACAGACAGCCATCGGAGGCTAATGGATGAAGTGACATCTGACCTGCTGCTCTATCAAACTGAGCTCATTATTGTCCCATTCACAAATCCGCTGATAAGGCGGCGAGCTCGTCCTGTCCCGGAGCTTTGCTTGGTAAACAAACCCGCAGACACAGTGGCTCTTTAACTTTGTCAAACTTTCAATCAAACCAGGACCAGTTCCAGTCTGACCTGTCAGTCACCGAGGAGCCACACGCTTCATTCACAGAGTCACGTTTAACTACTGAAATGAAGCAAAGTTTACAGTTACATGTCTTCCTGATTTGTGGTTTGGATTGCTGGAATCTTATCATGGATCAATAAATGAATCATGTGACTAAAAAAAAAAAAAGAAAAAAAAAAAGTGAGTTTGTGTCATTTGTGAGGGCCTGAGGGGAGGAAACACCTCAGAGAGCAGAGAGGAGCTGAAGGAGCATCTGAGCACTGATAAGGATGAAGCAGCAGACAGAGAGGAGACCAAGAGATCAGATAATGTCTGAGTGTGTGACACAGAAAAAAGGCTTCGCAGCGGCGGCAGTTATGTTAATGGTAGGTGCTGGTTTAAAGTGTGATTGATTTTATCTGGCAATAAATCATATTGTTGGTCATATAGACAAAGTTATACTTGATTCAGTGGGCATTAGTTTAATTTTCCTTTAGTTCAATCTTTACGTTAACACTTTATCTGTAAGGTTTCCAACTTCTCCTGTTCTAGATACATTATTAAAAATAAAAAAGTTCTGCCATGATATCAGTGATGTCTTAGAATTTAGATGATTGTCTTAGTGGATAAATTAAACAGTAGAACAAGGTGGTGGTGCTGTATTGTTCAATAAAGGGAAAAATAAAAAAGTATGTTACTTCCATTTCAGTGAAACATTGTCAAATCTGCATTTTTAGAGGGAAATATAAATTTAGGATAATTAATTCCTTTCTGGGCTGCAAGGTGATCAGTGGTTACCACCGTTGCCTTGCAGCTAGAAGGTCGCTGGTTTGCATCCCGGTTAGGACACCTGGGATCTTTCTGTGTGGAGTTTGCATGTTCTCCCCATGCAGCGTGGGTTCTCTCCAGGTTCTCCGGCTTCCTCCCAAAAACATGTTGAGGTTAATTGGTGATTCTAAATTGTCCGTAGGTGTGAGTGTGTTTGGTTGTCTGTCTCTAAGTGTGGCCCTGTGATAGACTGGTGACCTGTCCAGGGTGTCCCCTTGCCTTCACCCTGAGTCAGCTGGGATAGACTCCAGCCCCCCACAACCCTATAGTGAGGAGTAAGCGGTGTATAGATAATGGATGGATGGATAATTCCTTTCTTTTGGGACAAGTTACCATTTTTACTTTACCACAACTTGCTAGTTATCATATATGTCTTGAAAGGAGAGCCTGCAAAACCTGGGTTTGTGATGGTTTGTGAGTCAACAGGTTCACTGCATTCGCTTAAATGTGCAGCATAATAACTTGTTTGAACTGAAGACACTTTGAATGAATTGGCTCACAAACGAAAAAGCTTCATAGCCACTATTTTAGCTCTTTTTTTTTCTCACCTAGCCGTATACCTTCACTACCAGTGAGCCAAGGAGTCAGAGTCAACTGCCAAATCTGAAAATGTTGCTTTGAACAAAGTGGTGCTAGTATCAGACACTAAAATGATCAAGGACAAGTAAACTGGTGGGTTGCTCAGACTCTGACAAACCTGTACGTTCAGAGGTCTAGTGTTCATCTCACAAGCTACTCTACACTTGATACTACACTGGCTGTGTTTGATGTGTCTCTCTCTTGTTTGATGGTGCCCTGTGGTCAGCCGGGTCCAGATTTTGCTTTTAGGCCTTCAAAAGCATTCGTAGTAAAAGATGAAGGAGCAAAGGCAAAGACACCGTGGGTGTACTGTAAAGTACCGACTGAGGAGAGTCAGGTGGAAAGTAACACGATTCTCCATGATGGCAGACGGAGCGCTGAGATCTACTGTAGAACAAAACAGGACTAGAAGGTAAACCAAGAGTAAAGAGGTCAGGTAGGAAGTTTTCTTTCAAATGAAAAAATGACAACTGACTGTAGTCTACTCATTAGCAACAATTAACTTGATCTGAGGTGATTAAAAAATGGAAGTGTTCTCTTTGGAGAGGTATTTATCAGATCAGTGGGTACAGCCATGCTCAAATGTATTCATACCCTCCCATTAAAGAAGGAAAAAAAAACAGCCGTCACTGAAATAAATTGAAATTGACAAAAGTAATAATAAATAAAAAATTTAAGGAAAATCATGACATTGCTTTTGAATTGTGGTTCAAAAAAAAAAAAAAAAATCTAACAAGCATGATGGGACCCGTAAACTAATGTTTTGTTGAACAACTCTTTGAGGGCAATCACTGCAATCAAGTGTTTTCTGTAACTCTCAGACTTCTGCACCTGTTGACAGGTATTTTGGTTTTGGTCCACTGCTCATCAGCAAAGTGCTCTAATTTGTCTGGGACAGTTTTGTTTCTTTTTTTTTTTTTCTTTTTTTAAAAAATTATTCTTTTCAACCACAATGCAAAAGCAATGTCTGATTTCACTAAATTATCCATCCATCCATTATCTATACACCGCTTAATCCTCACTAGGGTCGCGGGGTGCTGGAGCCTATCCCAGCTGACTCAGGGTGAAGGCAGGTTAATCTGGACAGGTCACCAGTCTATCACAGGGCTACACTTAGAGACAGACAACCAAGCACACTCACATTCACACCAAACACACCAGTTAACCTCAACATGTTTTTGGATTGTGGGAGGAAGCCGGAGAACCCGGAGAGAACCCACGCTTCATGGGGAGAACATACAAACTCCACTCAGACAGATCCCGGGTGTTCTCACCGGGATGCGAACTGGCGACCTTCTTGCTGCCAGGCAACGGTGCTAACCACCGAGCTACCTTGCAGCCCTTCACAAAATTATAATTTCGCAAATTTGTATCTATTTTTTACATTTCTAGTTATTTGAGTGACAATTGTGAATTCTGCCTTTTCTTTAATGGAAGGGTATGAATACATTTAAGGATGACTGTATCTGTGAGATATGCAATCCAACCTGTGAGCTCCTGGTCTACTCCAGGTTCTCCTCCCTGCTGAACGAGCGTGTAAAACCTTAAAAAGAAGTTGCCCAGGAGATGTCCTAATCAGACGCTCTAACCACCTCAACTGGTTTCTTTCGATGCAACAGAGCAGCCAGCTCTCTCCGAATGTCTGAGCTCCTCACTGTATCTCGAAGGCTGAGCCCAGCCAACCTATGGAGGAAACTCATTTCAGCTACTTGTATCCACGACCTCATTCCTTAGGTCGCTACCCAGCTGAGCTCATGACCACAGGTGAGGACTGGAATGTGGATCGACTGGTAAATCAGGAGCTTTGCCTCCCAGCTCGGCCTCCCTCTTCACCACGATGGTCTGGTAAGTGCCCGCATTACTGCTGATGCTGGACCAAGACATCTGTCTATCTCAAGCTCCATTTTCCCATCATTCCATAAACAAGACCCTGAAAACAGGGTCTTGTTGTCAACCTGAGTGACGTTATCTTTTCTTCAACTGCCTCTCCATTGCTATGCTGTCTGTTTGTGTATGTGGAGAGGGCCGGCAGTTTCAAAGGGAGGGACTCACATGCACTAACATGCACACATGGCTGGACGGGCTACCCATACACAGAACAAAGAAGTTCAGATTACGACACGCACAGACGGACTATGACTTCATTCTCTGCTAAGGATGGCATTACACCACGATAAATGCTGTCACAGCCTGGCTCAACCAGCCATGACAAAGGTACAAGATGCACGGTTTACAACTGTCTGACACAATCAACGATATAATCCATTGTGATCACAAGACTCACAGTCAGTTTTATGAATAGAGGAATTTTTATTATGTATACTTTGCCAGCTCCTTTTAATTTATGTATTGTGCTGAAGCTCAGTGAGGTGGCTATGACTGTTGCCATATTGGCAGTCCCTGACTTCCAACTGAGGGGGAATCCAAAAGTGAACAAAGAGGTGAAGCAGGAGTCATTAAAGGCAACATCCCACCTGTCACTTACAGCAGCAACACCCTCCATTATGCATAACTGTGTGCCTGATACAATTTTGTTTATTTCTGCTTTAAAGGTAGGCATTTTAACATGGAGGTCTCTGGGATTAAGTCATTTTTGGAATCAGCCTAAAGTTCAAGGGATTGCCGTTTTTGGCACGTCCATGTTGGCTTCATGTTTTTTTGTCGGGGGTGCTACTGAAGCCTGAGCTGACACTAGACACTGTAACACTACACATCATTGTTTGGTACAGTTTTGGGTCTGTAGTTTTCTTTTTAGCTAAGTAGGAACTACATGCAATTTACTGTGCTACTTTTAAAATCATAAATGGCGACTGAGTAGGCTTACAATATGAATTCATATCCAAACCTTTTATCTGCATTTCAAAAAAAAAAAACTACTGATTGCAAAGAAGCACTGCTATTAATTAATGATTGTATACATTGGTACATGAATGACTTATATTTGTCATTCTTAATAAACTTTCTAAAAAAAAATAGCATGGTGTTCTCATACATTTTTAGGGCAAAGAAGGGCAAATAAATAAATAAAAAAAATCTAACTAATTTTAAGTGGCTGACATAATTATTTCACTTGTGTCGTTGTGTTTTCATTGTATGATTTTGTGAAGACAATAAAATGTTAAAAGTACTTCTATTTTTTGTCTTAACTTATATGTTTTTGATTTTTTTTTATATATCAAAATATACGGTGACCCATTTTGACAGTTTCCTATTTTGCCAGCAGTGCATTTTAAAGGTGTTCTCAGGACATATCAGGACAGTTTAAGACTGAGTCATGAATTCAGTGTTTAATTCCTTTTTTTCGTCTTCTGTATATTGTTGTAAGAGGGATAATAATTATAGAATTGTATTAAAGTGGGAGCTGAGGCATTTGAGTAATTCAGTAAATTGTTTCTAGAACACAAATCTTCACAAAGTGTCTCATTTTAACATTACTCACCCTTTGCTTATGTGTCGTAGTTGTGTTGTTGAAAGAGAGAAAGACGAATGAATGAAAGAAAAACTTTCCAAATAAAGGTGCTTGATTACGCTGTTGTGATGAGGGTCAGTTTAAATAGACGATGACGTGAGTTTGGCCATCAGTGAAAGACCCATTATGACTTAACCAAAAAGATTTGAAGTCATGCTGTAGTTATGTCAGCTTTAGAAACACTGATATGTCTCTGGCTATGTAATAGCCTTTAAAAGCCAGCCTGATAATCTGGTGTTTATGATTGCTGCTGAGATGATTCGCAAATCCAGGAGTCCCGCTGTCTGACCGTCCACCCCGAAACAACTAAATCAGCCGAAGAAGTGGCTTTGTAGTTGTGAGCTAAATGACGATGGGACATAACAGTCGACGGTGTGTAATCTTACTCTCTTATCTGTCAGCAGAGAGGCTCATTGTGTGGAAGAGGCAGCTGTTGGGCTACTTTGTAGAGACCTGATGTGTGGATTTAAAGCTCCCTCTACTGGAAGACACAACCAGCACTTTAACATGGCAAAAAAAAAAACTCTCTATTTCCATCATCTGCACAATTATTCCACATAGCATTTGGAAAAACAAATGCTTCCTTTATTCACAATCACAAAATGCAACCTAAAAATGAAGTTTATTCAAAGTTTCTGACAAGATAAATTTGGTCAAACCTTCTACATAAAAGCCTTTTTTACACTCCGCTGGAGGTTTGTGTTAAAACCTTAAACTGACCTCTTCGGTCGGATTGCATATTTGTTATGATGTCATACAGTGCACAAGGGAAGATGATACTCTCTTGAGTGATAACCAGGTGCAGGACAAAGTATAAAACAACTCTGATGCTGAGCAGATAAAAAGACACAAGTCTGACAAAACTACTGTTACAACAAAGACTCGCTACTCACCAGCTCAGACAATGAACTAGCAGGAAAACAGCAGAAGATTGATGGCCAGCGACTTTCAGTGGCTCAAAGAAAACATTGTCACCACATAGTTTGTACTGTGGAAGACAAATGCCTTCCCGGGCTAAAAGGTCAGGGGTTCTACTGCGTTCCGTCTGATGTGCAACTATGCAGCTAAATATCTGCGCAACAAATGCATTTGCACAATAAGAAATAAAAGAAATGTCATTGTTTTTACCCTGAAGCAATCATGTGGATTGTCAGAGAACAAGGGCAGAAGATGACAGCACTGGTGGACTCTTAAAAGAACAAAATGTATGATCCTCCCACCCAAGACAAGACAGGAACTCACTCTCACTGCTGACTTTGTTTATGTTCTTGTCCTCACACTACATGTGGTTTCTTTTTCAGCCAAGTGACGATGCCTCTGACGACAACCGACCATGTGTTTGGCTTTTCTTTTTTTTTTTTTTAAAGTAATATCAAAGTGACCTACATCAGAATAAACATGCGCAGTTTCAGAGTTCAAAAAAAAAATCACCTTTTCCTTCCACATTCGGTATTGCATGATCCAAAAACAAACATAAGGGACTTTAAAAGAGGGAGAATACCTGTGTCTAGACGAAAGGATAAAGGCTTTCTGTGCTTACAGTTCAACACACTTGAGCAGACAGACAGTCGCAGACTAAGAATTCAGGGTAAAACATATCACACTGATAATCTTAATACTGTGTTGACAGGACAGCAGGTAATGCTAAAGAGGACTCTCAGTAGATTTCAAACAGATGGTTTCTCTAAATGATGATCCAAAACACGCAGGACAGAACATGCTAAACGTGAGTCAGTAAAAAAAATGTCTCTGTGATTGATTTACTTTAAAGTAGTCATTACAAGCTTCTCATTATTGTGACTTTAGTGTGTGTGGTTGGTGCAGGAGAAGTTGCAGGAGTCAGCGGGACCAGGGGGCATGGAGGGGGTCGTGTTTATCATACCTACATTCATGCATTTTCAAATCAAGCACGAAATCCCAGAGCAACGCAGACCCCGCTAGTAAACATCTCAGTCGCTACGGAAAGGTCAGCCAAAGCCACAGAGAACAACAAATAAACAGCCACCTAACAACGAGTGTGTCCATTCAGGAGCCGGCCGAAATGTGTCCAACTCATTAGTGGTCCAGGAGGTATGACCACCCACTCTGACCCTCCCCTCCGTCCTGGACCGCAGACAGAGCTGTCTCCCTGAAACCTGCACACACAACTGGGCGACTTGTGCTGAGCCGGTAGGGGCATGAAGATTAAGGCATAAATCCATTTAACTGCTATGACACCTTATACTCGAATAATGCTGCTGTCTGGACTTGTGGTGTGTCTGGAGCAGGAAGTTTTGTCTGTCTGTAAGGACTCGTTTGACCACACAAACTACGCTCATAAACACATCCTTTGTTAGTCTTCTATTAAATTACTATCTCATTTTAAGTTCTTTTTGCCTTGATCTTCTATAAGTAGATCTTAAAGGGTACAACTATGGGATTAAGTGACAATACATTCTCTCTATATTTTCATAAACTTCTTGATTTTTATCTTCGCACATAGTTTTGTTGGTTCAGAATTGCTCCTTTGCACTGATTGGGACTGCACTTATTTTGTTGTACTTTTGGTACTTAGACATTAAAGATTCTGATTCAATATGCAAACCATATTGAATCAAACCTAATATTTAATTTACACATATGAAAGATACCTCTTTGTATCATGCAATGTCATGAATACATTTACATAGTTAATAATTCTATTCAAGTAAAAAGAACACAATCAATTCAATAGCACCATAAACGGCTGCTAAAAATGTTGAATCAACACCCCTCTGCTGAATGGTTTTTGGTGGCAACAAGAACATTATCACCTTCATGAAGGGATTTAATGCAGATTTACTCCTGTATTGGTCTGTATTAGTTGAAGGTAGGTGTACTCTGTGAACTGTATACAGTAGTATTATATAAAATCTGTATAAAATGGAGACTTTAAATGTGTTTTTGACATATTCATAGCAAAGCATAATGTAACTTATTTGAAATGATTAAAATGAAAGACATGGAGAATTGCGATACTTTAACAATAAAAGACTTGATTTTTGTTTGTCCTCAGAAATCCCCATCAAGTTGATCTGAAGAGGCAAACAAATGAAAGCTACTCAAGGTAGAAGCAGACACTTGTGCCCCGCCTCCTTCACTTGTCGGTGCAGTCTGGATGGACCCGCCCCTGCTCTTGTATAAATTCAGACCGTGTGAGTGCGTGAGGAGACACACTGCTTCGACCACGTCTCCCCCCCGCTGCAGCTCTCTGGCACTTTGAGGCCTCCGATTTGTGGATTACTGGGATGGAAATGTCTGACACAGTCAAACCTGTGACCTCCTTCCTCATTGAGGACATCCTCTCCATTAAGGAAAGCACAAGGCTTCATGGGAAATGCTGCTCGCAGAAGATGGAAAGATGTTCACAGTGGAAAGAAGAATCTGAAAAGCTGTCAGCACAACTCTGTCCTCGGGAGGAGGCGTTTGGAGTGCAGACAGGTGAGCTTCTGTGGAATCATGTTATTTAATAATAAATACATTATGGATTTATATTGTGAGAAGTTGTAGAAATGCAATATAAAAGTCTAGTTTTACAAGGATTTTTTTTTCTGAAAATATTTTTTTATACATTGTGGTGATTGTTTATCTTACAACCAGACTGATATGTAGGCTACAAAGCTATATGCCTGTTGAACTAACTGATCACGTCTGTGCTGTACTCCACAGAGTCTCTGAATGCGTCCTGTTCCAGTTCCCCAGAGTCAAGTTTTTCCTCCACAGGGAAACAGAAGCGCTCCAGAGCCGCGTTTACGCATCTCCAAGTTCTTGAACTGGAGAAGAAATTTAATCACCAGAAGTACCTGTCCGCCCCAGAGAGGGCTCACCTGGCCAGCACCTTAAGACTGACCGAGACCCAAGTGAAGATCTGGTTTCAGAACAGGAGGTACAAAACGAAACGAAAGCAGCAGACACCGGAGTTCTGTAAGGACGCGTACAAAGCAGAGGGACTGAGAGAGGACTTGGTCAGGTCATCACTAATAACTTCCTTCTGTAAAGCCTACCAGTACAGACCCTACCTGTGGGACTACAGCGGCCCCTGGGGCCCAGTGTTGTGGTGAAACTGGACTGATGTGTGGAGTTATGATTTATACTCATAAACCAACACTTACTATGCCTAAAACTCAAGCTCTGTAGTCACTACAATGTTGATTCTGTGTTATTTGACATAGATTCTGGATCCAGTGTATGCTCTCGTGTTCTCTTCAGCAGACTGCCTTTTAATATGGTTTTGCTCATTAAAACATGTACAAAAATCATGGCATGGGTTTGAATGGCGACGTATTTCATCACTCAATTAAGAAGTGGCATTGTTGATTAAATCATTAATAAATTAATGTTGATAAAAGGTTTTCACTAATTCTACTTTTTTAAGGCTCTAAAACGTTGCAGCTTTTGGGAATACCTCAGTTGTACACTCCAGTGTGTTACATTCATACATCTTCATACTGTTTTGGAAAACCTACAGATCATTTTGTGATGGTCCACAGTTTGTTATTGAAACTTTAGTATAGCAGGATGTGAAGAAAGCAGGAATTTCTAAGATTGTTAAATGATCATATATCACATGTGACTTGGATACAATCAACCTGTGTACAAATGGCTTTAGTTGAATTTGAAACAGTCATAGAAAGACCAGATAAAGATGCACTGTATACTGACATTTTGAGTGTTTTACACTGGAAACATTTAAACTATCTGCATGAAGTTAAACTCTGTGATGATAAGACAACGCTGAGATAGGGATGATGTTGTCAATGAGGGCAGAAGAATGAGACCTGATTCCGTTAAAGAGTCGCTGACCTGAATACGAGGAGATAAAACTGCTCTTCAACTTTCTTGAGATGACATCATGAGAAGAAACTGAGAAATGAAGCTGAGAAATTCAGAATTATAAACCCATTAGCTCATAAATGTAGATAGTAGTGTTGTGGCGAGAAACAAAAGGAATAAACTGACCTCAGATGAGAAGATCCAAAAGAAACTGCATGACTGAAGCAGTACAAAGTAATAGGATACAAGAGTTAAAAATAACCGAAAAAGAAACACACAATCTAAAGAAGTACAAATTTCCAGATGGTCAAAGGTCTTGAGCTTAAACACAAGGATAGCTAAAGTGTATCTTTGTTTAAATCAAAGACAAACATCAAGTTCAGTCAGAGGATGCCACTTTTGTTTGTGTCACTGAGGCCTGAAGCAGTCATGTGTCTGACCTCATGAATGCGAGTTTTTACAATAGATAGTCGGAACCTGTTTGTTCAGACAAGATCTACTGTGAGACATGCAGAAAGAATACAGAGAGAGGGCAAATACGTTGAAGGCAACATATGGCTCAGTTGTTGTGTTTGCCAAGTTTTGTGTAGTGTTTTGTACTCGGCTCTAATTGAATTATAGCCCCTTCAACACTCACACACACAGGATATACATGTAAACCAATCAGTCACAACATTAAAACCACTGACAGGTTAAGTGAATAACAGTTTATCTCATCAATCTGCTCAAAAACATCCTAAGATACACAACAAAGAACATTTTGATCGCACATCCATGTGCTGCATCAACACAAGTTTGATCCACAAAGTCTTCATCCTTCAACTAACAGGACCTACTGCCAATGTTCCAGAGCCAGAGACCGCAGGACACCCCCATGGGACCCATGTCCACGCACACCTACACAACATTAGGCAGGTAGTTTTATTGCTGTAAGCTACATATACAGTAATACATGATAAATAAACATCTATTTTTCCAAGTGGTGTTGCTGTACATAAAAAAAAAAAAAAACATTAATTCTCCAAAACAGTTCATGTGTACACTTTGTAACGTCGGGCTTACACTCATCAAGCTACATAAATGTGTTTTTGAAAACCACGACCTCGAGGTGAATACCAAGATACAAGTCTATCAAGCTGTCATTACATCAACACTCTTGTATGATTCTGAAACATGAACCAATATCAAGTAAAACAACTAGACAGGTTTCATCAACGGTATCTACGCACAAACATGAATATAAAACAATTTGATCATGTCACCAATGCTGAGGTTCTTGACTGGTGCTCTGTGACAAGCATCAAAGCTACGTTACATCGGAACGGACTACTAATGGACACACTTCGTCTACCCAAACAGTTTCTCTTGAGCCAGCTATCCTCAGGAACCAGAAGCTCCTAAGAAGAGATTTACGGATATCCTCAAAAAGACATTCAAAGACTGTGAGATAAGTAATTGGGATACAGCTCCACTAGACAGACTAGTGTGGAGGAGAACAGTTCGTGACAGTGTGAGGTCCTTTTAAAGGAACAGGAGGAAGGCTGAGGAAGAGACACAAGCCAGAAGAAAAGGCTGCTAAGGGCCCTCAAAGTGGGACAGCTTCCTGGATAGATGCCTAAACAAAACTTATATGGACCGCCGTGCTTGTGTCAAGTGGCAGTGATGATGATGATACTCGTCATCGTACAGTATGTCAAACCAATGCCTGCCCTATTGCACCTGTCTTGTCGTGTGTCTTGTGGACCTTCTGCAGGTATGTGTGCGTCTTTTTTTTTTTTTTTAAATTTATACTCCCAGATGTCCTCGTGTGGCCTTACCACAGGAATCACACAGATAAATAAGGAATGTACATTGTTATCTTGTGATGCAATCCGTGCTTTGAATATTGAACGTAGCCTGCTCTTGTTATCACGTGTTGCCCTCCTCAGGTGAGGTCACAGCTGTGTTCATCAAACTGTTCAACCTGCAACATCAGTGAAGTTTTAAAGTGTTCTGGTTGCGTTTCTGGTTGAGTAACATTCTCCATCCCAGTTCCTTTTCTTAATAAAGGGTAATGTTGCACTCTGAAACCCTACACCCCATATTAAACAGTAAGTGATTTAGCATCGACACAACAAACACTCTGTACTTACTACTATGTAGCACTTGCAGGTATTTACTACCACAGGAACTCAACATTTGATAACTTCAGGTGTGAACAATGGGGAAGTCTTGTTTTGGAGATGAAATAAAATGTTGGTACAGGAACAAAAGAATTCTGAATCAGGTCTGGCGGGATACTCTGCAGTAAGTCATGCATCACATACACTGTTAGCTGACAGCTAACCCACCGACGCTCATCAGTTTTTATTTTCATATTCATCTATATATTTCTGCTGCAGGTCAATTAAGTCGTGTTTTTTTTCAAATGACTAAAACAGTACAAATCACACTAAATCTCATTTTTGGATTCAGTCTCACCTCGACACCAATTGTTTAACAAAGCAACGGGTAGCAGACTCATATATTGTACTAATTTATGTACAAAATGGTTTTAAAAACTGAGAAAACCTAGAAGGAAAGGACGGTCTCTGTCACCAAATAATTCATTTCAGCTTCAGCTTCAGTTTACATGAAGGAACTCAGAGCTGAGTGGAAACGAGGTGTTTGTCTCATGTGCAGAGAAAGTCTGTTTAACCTTTTTTTTTTTTGTAAAGGACAGGTTTTGAGGTTTCCTCTAAATTTGGCATAAGAGTTATTCTAGCAGCAACCTGCAGTTCCTTAAATATCCACTTGAAGCTGCCTCCAAAAGCAAATCAGTCCCTGTTAGTGTTTCCCAGCCAGACCATCCTCTAGACTGACAGCACTGTTAGCTGGGAGTCTTTTCTTATTAATCTTTCAATACATCATTTTACTGGTCGGAGCAAATCAAAACAAGTGTTTGATGTCACACTTTGTACAAAAGCAGCTTCTGTGTTTCTTTATTAAAATATACAAACTGTTACTGTTACTGTTTACGGACGGTTGTCTATCAGTCTGACCAACACATACTTTTTTTTTTTTAATAATTTGGATCTACTGGACACAATTTGAGTCCTCAACTATATTTTTTTTAGTTTTGTAAGTTATATTTCTGAAGATATTTAACCCTTGAAATGGCTTCCCAAGTGCACTCTGTACAAGTAGGGCCTCGTGCTCAGCCCGTGCCGCTAATAAGAAAAAACGCACCAGGATAACAAAAGTGGCCTCGGGCTTCGCCTTCGTGCTCAGCCCGTGCCACTAATAACCTCCTGCAGGCTGTTGCAGATCTGAGGAGCTGCTACAGTCAAAGTTTTGTCCACAACCTTTACTTTTTCCACAAAACGGCACAGTCAATACGCCACTGTGGGAGAATCTGAGGGCTTTGATGGAGCTGTAGGCGGAGAAGATTTGTGAACAATTAGGTTGCTGGATGACGAACTAGTCCAGCGTTACACATGAGCATCACGATCTAATGTGTGCATGTATCAGAGCTCCGGTGGCAAACCCAACAACAGATGTGTCTGGCTTTCTTGCATATACTTTTGCAATACAAGGAAGTGATATCATTGTAAAATATGAAAAAAAAGGAGTTTCGTTTATTTAAACGGGCAGAAAAACAAAAAGAGGAAAATAACATTTTTAAAAATGTATTTACACAGGCTTGTTTTAACGATAAGAAGAGGATCCAAGTTCACGATAGCCAAGTGTGCCTCTTTGAGCAAAACATCAGGGTGTAAACTATTTCCTACAAAGATTTTTATCATTTCCACAAACAAACAAAAAAGTTCTCCTCTATGGTACGGACATAAATCATTTAAACTTATGTTATCTAGGTTTTCAGAATACAGTTATTTACTTTGAGTAACTTTGAACTATTTATGTAAAGCCTGAACACCAGGACAGGGGCCTAAGAAGTGAGTGTAACCTCGTGCAGGCTGGTATGCTGGGCTGACTCAGTATAGCTTTACTGGGCTGATAAGATGGCACGCAGGATTTAGGGCTTTACATATTTAAGACGGGCATGTTTGTGGTAACATAACCAAAGTGTGAGCAGAGGACTGATGGATCCGATAGAAGGAGATTTGATGGCACTAACCTGTCTGACTCATAGACACCTGGGCAACAAGTGAAGATTATCGTCTTTTTTTTTTTTTTTCTTTATTCCTGCGTTGAAGTCTAGAAGGAGTTTTCATCACCTCAGTTGTCATAAATGTGGCCAAATAATTCTATCAGTATAAAGTGATGATATTGTGAAACACATGTAAAGATCAACAGTGTGACTTGAAGGAGAAGCTGCAGAAATAAGATCCAACATGAATCTTGATTCTTAATGATTTCCTTAAACTAAAGTGAGTTCTTATCAACAGTGCCACCGGCTGCACCATTCACCAGGCCCTCAGGGTGAACAGGTAATTAGACATGAAGAGGGCAGATAGGATCTGTTTTGACGGCATTGAGAATCCGACTGTATCTCTCAGTGTCTCAGGCTGTATATGGACACGCTCATCAGATAAAGGAGCTCGTTGAAGGGTGAAGCTGAAGGTTAGGGGAACGGTTATTATTGTACTCGCCATTGTAATACCTGCACTTCCGCAGGCTCAAAGAGACACGGTACATTGGCTCACAAACACACAAGACTTTTTTTTAAAAACAACATCCTCTTGTCTGTTACCTTCTCTTTCGTTCTTCAGGTTTGGGGAGTGTCTGTAAATCTGTTTGGGCCACGTGGATTAACTGGATTTGACAAGTAAATGGTGAAAAGCAGGGAGGAGGAGTTCATAACATCACTGCCTGATCTCTTTTTTCTATATCTAAAGGATGAATTTTCTAATACATGGAAAAAAAGCAAGCGGAAATTCCAAAACATACTGTCAGAGTTTATCTTCAGCTTTCATGCTGTTTTTTTTTTGTTTTTTTTTAGAGGTCTATGAGTGCAGTGCAGTCGTGGAGCCGTCGTCGTCCTCTTCAAGGTGGCCAATGATGCTTTGAAAAACAAGCAGATCTTCTTAACAGATGAGGAGAAAAGCAACCCTGACCACAAAGACAGCCTTTGTCAGTGCTCCAATATGCCGTGACTGTCTGACAAATTTGCTGGAGTTGATAAGGAGGTTTAAAACAGCCCTGATCTTCTCATGGGAACACTCGTAAACTTCCTCGGATAGTGTAACTGGATCCCTCATGTTACGGACCCAGCGGAGCAGCTGCCTTTCTTCTCCCATCAGCAGATACACGACAGCATCAAACTTATCCGATGGGTAACATTGATTGTGCGGCTGCAAAGAGTGTGCATGAACGGTTTGTGTGTGTGTGTGTGAGATAGTTGAGAAACAGAAGGAAGACAAGCAGAGAGAGAGAGGAGTAATTTTCCAGGTTTCTTATCTTTGAGATAATTATATAAAGTAGTGGGACAGTTTACTGCAGATTGAAGTGATTAGAGATAATATGACAAGGACGGAGGACGTGGATGAGGGGGGCGTTCATTGTGCGCTTCAGATAAACAACCTACTCGTGGACGAGGGCGAAAACTAAACACTTCAGGGTTACAGCACAAGTGTACGTGTCCCGAGGCATGTTGGGTCGGAATAAAGCTCTGCCCTGTCTGCATCTCAGTAAATAATCAGAGCACTTGTGTTTCTGTTACTGTATACTGGACTGTGTGCAGAAGTAATACAGTATTTGCTTTTGAATAAACAGCAGGAATGAAATATGGGAGAAAAACTTACAATTACTACCTGATAACTGGGAACAATATGAAGTCAATGAGGGGAAAAAAGTTTGTGTTCAGCTACTTTTAATGAAATGTTGGTGTTGATAGGTTGCGTAGTGATGGAGCAACTAACAGGCATATTGTTAGGAAACAGGTTTATCAATTAGGCAATCTGCAAAACAAAACATATAACTTATATTAAACTGACATGAAGAAATTCAGAAAGTTTTTAAATATATACACATGTGCATTAAAACTTTTTTTTCCCCAATTTGATCCCAATGTACAGTTACACATACAGGTGTAAAATTACTTCTTTTTTTACCCCCAAAGTACAAAGACTGAGCTTTGAAAGTTAATAAAGAGTTGGTTGAGTTCTTTGATACTTTTAGAGATGCAGTTTGTTGTTTCATAACTGTTTGTGTTATTTTGTTCTGCACAAAGGGATACTGTAAAGGAAGAAAGAAATATATTACATCTTTTTTTCTTTTTTTACTTTAAATTTACAGTATGTGGAAAGTAATTAGCTCCCAAATAAATTTAAATACTTGCACAGGCTGAAAACGTTACTTTTTTTGAGTCAAAAATAAGAGCACAGTCGGCAGCACTGGACTGACTATAGCAACGCTACGTACCCGGGTACTGGATGAAGGATCTAAACAAAGTAACAGCACACATCAACATCATCTCTGCCTTGAGGGTTGTTGGCCATGTGTCCAATGACAACCTTTATCTGATACTATGCTGCCCTCTACTGGAGCTGTGCAACTCCTGCAAGATAAACTTGAAAGGGTTGGTTCACATATAATTCTATTGTTTTCTCACGCCCTACTACTAAGTAGGGGTATTTAGCTATGCTAAAAAGATGGTTTGGATCATCTGAATCATGTGTATTCCTGTTTAGTTTCATCAAGGCTTTTACTCTTTTGTTTTCATTTGTGTAGAAATGCTGCATGGCTGAAGCCCATCATCTGAAAGACGAAACAGAATATCAAAGCAAACACTGATTTAGTTCAGAAACAACACAAACACACAGCATTCCTCACTTGCATGTTTATTTCAGCTCCAGTGTTACATACTGTAGCAGCATTATCACAATCATTTAACATTTGCACAGTCAAACTTCCAAGCTTTCCTGTTCCGGAGATGGCATTCTGCAAAAAAAAAAAAATCACCCCACCTCCGATTTCAATCATTTGTGCGTAAATAGCATAAAAATATTTACATTATGGAAATCCTGACACAGAATACCAAGTCTCCTGTCTATTTTAAAATGTAAGTTTCTATTCGAAGCTCTACTTTAGTGATTATGATATGACTATAAAGACTCACTGTTATAAATGAATGCCTTCGTAGGAATGAAGGGGGAGGGCACACAGTGTTGACTGCAGGAGGAATGCAATAACTTAAACACCTCTTTTGACTGGCTTCATTTTAATTTTGCTTATCGTGATTAAATTAAAATCAGAGTAGAGTTTCCTAACTGGAGCCAATACAGTGCACACACGCAATCTGGTTTATTAGCTTAGAATAAAACACCTGCATAAAGCAATGCTAATTAAGGCCCTTTTATCTTCAAGTTATCCATCATGTGGAATCCATAACGCATGAGAAACTATATTTATTATAAATACTTTATATCGTCTAAACTAACCAAATCAGTCACTAATAACTGAGTCACAATATGATTTTCCAAACATACTGAAAACTTACCGAGACATTCATAGTAACGTACAATTTCCACTTTTCACTGCTTTTTTTTCCAAGACGCCACTGAGCTCCAAACACATGCAGAACATCTCGACCTCTAGAACTATGCAAGAGATTCTCAAGGATTCAAGTGATTAGGTAATTTAACACTACTCTGGGGGGGGGGGGACTTTAGAGGGAAAAGATGGAATCACAGCAGGCAGGCACAAAGAGTAGCATCATACAGATTAAAAGTAGGATGCATAGAATAGAATGCATGTCTTTGGTTTATTAATATTTACCCAACTGTACAAGCGTGAGGAGTCTGGCTGCTAAAAGGCTTTCTGAGACCGCTGGAATCTGACAAAGTTTTCCAGAGAAAGGGGGAAAAAAAAAAAACCTTCTATAATTAAAAACAAATAAATCTGGCTGCTTTCGGGATTACATCAATATCTGGCAAAATGACTACTGACTCCAAAATAGACAATAGACTGGAGAGAGCAGTGAGCACACAGGAAATGTGTAACTACAACAGGATGAGTGAAGATTAAAAAAAATAAAAAAGCATCGCCTGCTTACCAGCCGAGTTCATCAAGTTTTTATAAGCCTCATGGTAACAAAATATACCCAATATTATCACTCAGTTTCAAGATAAAACTATAGTAAAGATGTTATGTTTTGGATCACAGAGTCTGCGTGTTAAGTCTTAGCCAAACATATATTATGTATTTTATATACAATCTACAACCTTCATTTTCAAGGTCAGCATGAAACACATTCACACAACAGGCCACTCCAAAGCTAAACATCACACTGGTACAAATGCACGTGAAGGCTGAGACGATGCCACCGTCCCGAGGAACAGCCTTAATCTGAGCAACACTTGGAGCTGCTCAGAAATAGCCACTGTCAAAATATATATTCATGTTTGGAATACCTACAAACAAGCTGCCTTCTTTCTACAACAGCTACGCTTCTTTAAATTAGACAAATATTGTGCGTGATTCAGGAGCATTGTAGTACTGCGCTTCAGCAAGGCAAATAACTGGACCGTTACGCCCTACACACCATAACGCTGAGAAACGGAGTCTCTCAGGAGGAAAAATTGTACGTTTAGTTCTTAATCTAATCAGACACGATACAACATATACATGTGGATCTCTTTAAAACCAGGTGCGATGTTTTCATTTTTCTCCCTTAAGAGCAGAATGTGACACGAGCAGGTTTACGTTATGTCAAAGACGTGGCGAATAGCATCATATAAAGCAAGCTCACAGCTCTAAAGGGAGAAGCATGCAAACATTCCTGTCTTAAAGGGATATACATGCATATGTTACATTGCATCTTTAATTAAAAAAATAGATTAAAAAAAACAAACAAGATAATTGATGTAGATTGACACTCGACCACTTGGTGTAGAGATAGTAATTGGGGAAAAAACAAAAACAAAAAGACCACAGTGTGAGTGATTATAACACAAAGAGCCTGTTTAAGATTCTATCTTACAACAAAACGGAGTGCTTTTTTCATATACCTTGGACCAAACAAAGATGAAATATAAAAGACTTCCTATGTGAAGAACAGAAGAGCTAAATAGGGTAAAAAAAAAAAAAAAAGGTGAAGCAGTGTTTAATATTGATGAGGCACATGGAAAGTGCAACTGTCCCATCTGTAGAGGAGTGGAATAAAGAATGTGGTGTAAGAGTTCTTTATAAACACGCAATGAAATAAAACAAACAGCTCTGTGTTTCTTCCGCATCCATAAAATACAAGCTTCAGAGAGCTAACAAAATAAATAAAAAGTCCCAATATTAAGAAATACAAACATAGTTTGAGACAACATATTCCTGTGGTCAGCACATCTACACACAAGAGATTCTGGAGAACTTGTGGTTGATGTGTTTGTGGAGTGGAGGAAGAAAAATATAACAATCTTCTACAAGGATCAGTCCTTTTAAGAGCATAGTCATCTCTGTTGCATATCGTGGTTGCGCAACATCATCCCAAGTGACAAACACATGCTGATAAAATGAACAATGAGGAGTGGCATTCTGTGCCACACCTCCGCCATGGTGACTTCCTTGTGAGATATTAACTGGCGTGATTTCCTCAACAGCACACGGAAGAAAGAAAAAAAAAAAAAAAACTGAGCTCACACACCTTAAGGTTGTAGCGTTCTTCCGTCAGTCCAGGTATGTGTGGCTCTGACGTAGTTTCCATTACAGCGGGCGAGGTCC
>NW_007578300.1:0-3840 GCF_000690725.1 Stegastes partitus
GCTAAGGAAAAGCGCAAGGAGTAGACAAGGGGGATGCCCAAAATGTCTGCTACCAAGTCACTGCCGGGGTAAATGGGGTCAGACAGGAGGAGGTCATAATTTCCCTCCTTCAGCTTCTTCATGAGGGTTTCTGATTTCAGCACACCGTCCAATACCTTTAATGAATACTGTATGTCAGTCCCCATTAGCTCTGCTACTCTGATGTACATCTGCAGGTAGCTCATATGATCCATCTCGTACATGGAGAATTCAAGGAACTTGTTCATAAATTCCTCCATGGCCTCCATTGAAACATCGACGTTGAAGGGTTCGTAGCGAAAACGTGAGGGTTCACTGGTGTTCATGAATAAGGATGAGCTTGGGACCAGGACAGTCACCTGGTGTCCTCTGTCGATCAGCGTGTTCAGCACAGGCTTCATGTTAATCCAGTGGCTGCCTTCAGTGTACCACACCAAAATGTTCCCTCCATTTACGCTCCATGTCACACAAAGTACCAGCAGGACACGAGCAGAGAGACGCAGGTCCATGGTGGCTGTTGGTCGGCTGGCAATCCAGCTGTGGCCTGATCCTTTTTCAAAGGTTCTCTTTGAACAGTAATTATTAACCAAATAAAGCTGACCTATGTTCTTCTTTGTGCTGCACGAGATAACAGGCAGCAGGTAAAAGGTGATGTCTATGCAGGTGACAGCATTACAAAGCAAAACAACCTCTTACCTGCACAAGAAATCCACAAATGGGACCTAAACCTGTCCTCAGAGCCCCTGATTGTCGCCGTCAGTAGAAGAGAGATGGAGTGAAGTGACACAACAGAATGACTGCAGCTGAATGAGTTGGTGCTCTCTTGCGTAATCTGAGGAAGTTGTGGGGGCCTGTGCAACATTTCCCTGCATGTCTCTGAAATGTGACTGAGTGAGACCAAGCAAGTGGTGTTTTTGTTCAGGGTGGATTCAGTCGGTCGTTTAGCCATAACTGGGCTGTTAGGATTCAAAGTGTTGTACATTTTTCACTCTTTGTTATATTGCAGCCATTTGCTAACATCATTGAAGTTCATTTTTCCCCATTAATGTACACACATACACATATATCCATGTTTTTTTTTAATAAATCTGCAAAAATGTTTACAGTTGTGTTTTTCTGCTGTGTGTACATTAATGAGAGAAAAAAGTTATGATGTTTCCTAATGACTCTGACCTCCCTGAGTTTCAGCAGATTTTCACCATGAGGTTGACATTTGTGGTTTCCAGTGAAATCTCTCCCCAGCAATCAGATGAGTTGCTAACTTTTGTTCTTCAGTTTAGTTTTTTTCTCAGCATCAACCATAAACAAATCCCATCACAACAGATACTACAGATGACTATCTTGCTCAGTCTCTACTCTTTCAGGGGCTTCATTGCTGGCAAGTACTACAGTAAACTACAGGTAACTGTCTTGTTCAGTATCTACTCTTTGGGGGTTCGTGCGACGTTAATTCGTGGGGAGCATAGATATGTATAACAAAGGCTAGATGTCTCGTCCGCGCTGTCGGCCAATGGAATCACACGGCCACACTGGCGGCCATCTTGGCTCGGTGTGCTCGCTCACCCATCACATTGTGTTGTGGTGCATGGACTTCTTAAACAACCAGAAATTGCTCCATTTTCTACCGATTTTCAAACGGTTTGGTTTGTTATAAACGTCAGAGGTGTAGTTATAACACTGCGCTGATGGATGATTATGTTACACTCTCATGGCCAGCAACAATTAGTATTTTAATTATTTTGTATTTTATTTGTAGTTTTGTAATTTGACTTGTAGCCACGTTGATAACGTTTGTAAGAAACCAAACCGTTTGTAAATCCGTCCAGATTTCAGCGAGATCAGAGGTTTAAGTTAGTTTGTGCAGATCACTCACCTTCCTTCTGGTACCACAGGTTCCACCAGAGAGCCGCCCCGAAGCAAGATGGCCGCCGGTGATCCCGTTCGAAACGCCGCCTTCAGACATCTGGCCTTTATTATATATAATACTCAGGTAAACGACAGATATCTATCTTGCTCAGTCTCTGCTCTTTGGGAGTTCATGCGACGTTAATAGTTAGTCGCGAGAGCGCGGAGAATGCCGTCCCGTCCAGCACCAGGGTCCAGGTCAGTCAGAGGACGGTCGTCCTGGAGAACCCTAACCCGCGACTTACCGGAGGAAAGGTAGACTTATCAGCTTAAGGTAACTCAGAATAGACTTTACATGTTAAACAGACATTAGCTAAACATTGCTGTCTGGCTAACATTACGTAACACATCGGTGTGTTAAGTTAATTGGGCCCGGGGCCAACTCAGTGTGGCTAACATGAGTCAGCTAACTGATAGCATGAAGCTAACATGTAGACGCCATGATGGACCTGCTGACTGCATCTTCAGATGAACCTGTTCACATATTTCTCTGAGAAGAGAAAGACACCTGATGGAGATGACGCTAGCCAGGTAGCATTAGCCTTTTACTGACTCATAAATGATGATGTTCAGGTAAATAATAGTGTTCACACTGTGATCAGATGTGATGTGAGTGTAAATGATGTAACGTTAATGTTTAATGTATAGACCAGTAACAGACAGGGAGGAGCAAAGTGGAGGAGCAGCAGAGAGATGAGAGTAGAGGAGGAGAACCTAAAGGGGAGCTCAGGCTCCAGGATGGGACCCTACATGGGGGTCAGCTGCAGCCTGGATGCTGCTGAGCCTCTCAGAGAATCTCCCTCCATCAGAGCCTCAGAGCTCTTCTATAGAAAACCCAGAAATATGAATTATTCTGAGGCTGGGTGCATCAAGACACTATTATGTGTTGCTTTTATTTGTATTTATTTAGGGTAGGATAGTTACTCTGTTGATCCTTTTACAGGAAATTACTTGTTTTATTTATTTCTTATTTTTACATTCAGCCTTTAAAAAGCCTTTTCTAACTGGCCTGTCAGTAAATAGGTTGTAAACGTAATCTCTCCTGGCTCCTCCACAGCTCCTGGAGAACCTGCTGCCGCTGCTGAAAGCATCCTGGAGGAACCAGTTAGTGATGGTAAACACTCTCATGTTGGATTTAGCTGAAAGTGCTCCTTCCCACAGCTTGCTGTGGGAGCTAGCACGACATTTTAGGGCCTGTTTTAAAAGAGATGTATGTACCAATAGAAAGCAGCAGCTGATCTGAGAGACTGGCTGAGGCCAAAGGGGTCAGCGCTCTGAATGTCTGGGAGGTGGGCTCGTCTGCCGTGCTTTCTGGAATCAGCGTTGTTCTTGGGAAATGTCACTTGTGGTTGTTTGGGCGTCTAAATCTTAACTCCGGCTACTTTGTCCCCCTCATTAACATTGTAGATTCCTTTTGACACGACTCAGGAGCGCCTGGAAAACAACAAGCATTTGAATATTGGATTCAATGGCCTGTTGAGGGAATCAGTGGCCATTCAGAGCGGGCGAGTGTGTCCTGTTGTCATCCTCAGACCTCCCTGGTGCTCGGAGGATGTGTCAGACTAGTGATGGCTGACCCGAGGTGTTGCGTACAGACTCGCAGAACCTTCGAGTCTCTAACCTTGTGTTTAACTTTACTCAGAAATGTACCCGTCTAGCGTTTCCTCCCCACATTCCTGCTGCTTCCTCTCCTTCCTCCCCTCGTCCTCGCGCTGTCTTTCCACCACAGGGTAAGGGTTACAGCGTGTTGCTTTTTGAAGTAGATATTTGCATAATCAGATTAGGATGTGTGATTGTCAGTGGGCTCCCCCATCAGAGGGTGCTCCAGAGCAGAGAGGGTGCTGTCCAGGCCAACAATGGACGACTCCCTCCTCTCTCACCATCCAACCAGCCTGCACCTGCATCCCACCCACCCAC
>NW_007578300.1:3900-12365 GCF_000690725.1 Stegastes partitus
CCACCCACACGCCCGCTGCAGGTCGGCCACGGCGCCAGGCCACGCCGGGACTTGGAGGGCTGAGAGGGAGGCGAGGAGAGGAGGAGGGGTTGGAGTGTGTGACGGGAGTGGGAGGGCAGGGGTTGAGCTGAGATATTTAAACATGCAGAGTGTGAATTGGCTTTAAGGGGATAAAGAGCTCATGGCCTATCGCTTGGCACCCAACTCCAGAAATTCTTTTTCATGGGCGCCTCAGCCGGGAGAGCGAGGGGCTGCCTGCACTGATCTGGCCCATTGTGATAACGGATTCAGACAGTGTGCTAGACGCTGATAAGGAAATGTGCTCTCAATAGACGATTACCCACATACTTGGGAGAGAATAGTCAATCAGGCAAATATACTTGGTGGAGGGAATGAGGAGCGTACAGATTTGTTATTATTTTCAGTGCAGGGTTTCATAATCCTGCCGGAAAGTTGAGGTCAGAGAAATGCTTGTCCTGTGATTGGGCGGATTCTCTAAATAAGGTGCATCAGCAGAACGCATGTGGCAGCCTGGCAGCGCACGCCGTCGCATTTCCTCCCAGCTCGTCTCCACATGTGTCTGAATAGTTGAACATCAGGGAGTCTGACTTTCACCAGAAGTCTGTAATATGTCTAATGAACACAAGTGGAGTTCTTAATAACAGTCGTTTCATTTGCTGTTTCTCACGTCACCGTGAAGTTGTTCAGATTCACTGTGAAGTCGTGCACAGAGTGAATGTGTGTGTTCAGAGCGACTGCTGCCGTACAGTCGTCCTGCTCCAATATGGTTTATGTGGTGTTTTAGTAGGATTACAAAGCGTCACCTGTCGGCTCCCACAGGCCTCCAGTCAGTGTGTCCAGCTGCCCTCTGCGCCTTTTACACACCATGAGCCGGTTTTACCAGCCGCATGAAGCCGCTCTGTGTTTACTCTGGAGCTCAGCTGGTTTAAACGTCTTCTACGCTCACAATAGGCCATTAGACGAGGAGACGTCTGACCCCAAACACACTAACAAATAGTCCATCAATGAGTTTGTTGATTGACAGAAAATTAACGTGCAACCATGTTTGATGGCTTTACAGAATTAAATCGTGAACGTTTGCTGGCAGCAGACACGACTGATCCATCTGCTGATTTCATAGTTTAATGGTGACAGGAGAAGCACTGGCCTACCTGCAGCGTTTTTCATTCACTTCATTCTTTTGTGGCTTCATAAACAGTTAAAACCTCAAACAAATACACTCGTGGACTTGCTGGACTTCCTTTGAAGCCCCTCCAGCCTCTATAGTCACGCCTTCAGAGCAGCAGCAGCAGCAGCGTTTAGCGTCAGACAGCTGCTCGACTGGACAGCGTTTGACTTCAGGCCGACCTCTGACCTCAGGTCGCAAGTTAAGCGGTCGCATTGAGAGCTGGTTTCTGAGGCCTGTGGTCAGTGGACAGAGAGCAGAGGTCAGCTCGGTGTCCACTCCGTCACCACATGGAGCACGAACAAAGAGTCAACGGTCCGGACCGCCCGGTACCAGCACCGTGTGTCCTAGCAAAGCCTTCACGCTAACAGGAAGTGATGTACGTGAGTTAAACTGGCTGATAAATGTCAGTGTGTTTTAAAGATGTGTTTTGTTCTTGGAGATGTTTCACCGCCATCAACACGAGTTGGTTCACGTGTTTCCAGCTCTGAGCAGCTCCTCTCTCTGCTGTCCGTTAAACATGTTCATACTGACGGGGTTCTGTTTGGTCCTGAACGCCCAGAACCTCCTACAATCATAATAATAAACTTCATTTATAGAGCACTTCTCAAATCAAATGTTATCAAGTGCTTTTCAGTAAAAATAAGTTAAAAATTTAAATACAGTAAGAATAACTGATAGAAGGAGAAATCACACAAATACAGCAGGAAGCTAGAAAACAGCAAACTTAAATAAAATGAGGAAAAGCTCTCTGATAAGAACGTGTTTTAAGAAGCGAGCTGCTCTGATGACGGGACTCGTCTTTGTTCAGTTAGTATTCAGGTTTCTGGTCCTAAACCCGACCCGTGAAGGTTTGAGTGATTATTAAAAAAACAACTTCAGGAAACAGTGATTTATTAACAAATCATTTATTAAATAAATAGTTCAAATAAATAACATACTGTATATTCACAAGCAAATGAAATAACTTAGAAAAGAGGTATAAGAAGGAAATGAGCACGCTTCACAGGAGACAATCAGTTCATATCTTTGGCTATAAGACATGCGCACTAAAACACTGACATGAGAAGATGTGTGTAGGATCAGAGGACTGTCCGCTGTCCTCAGCCCGGTCCAATCAGAAATAATCAGCCCGGTCCAATCAGAAATAATCAGCCCACGCTGAACGCTGTCGTGTGAAACGGGAAAGTCTTGACTGTGGTGACGACTCGTAACCTTGGTAATTGAAAAGAAAGGTCAGATTTAGTCTTCTCGGGGACAAACACAGCATGTCGACTGGGGGAGAAGAAAGTGCCCTCGGCTATTCTGAGACGGCTGCAGTCTGGAGGATTGGCTGAGCCATTATCTATTCAAATGCTTTTCTCAATCTATTGCTGGAAATGAGAAATTCCTTAATCCCTCCGTTTCCCTCATCGGCAAAACACCCCCTCATTGCAAAACTAAATTAGTTCCAGGCAGCCGGCAACAAGGAATACTAACATGAACACACGAGGGGAGTATTGTACATCCAGGTTTACACATCCATGCAGAACACAAATTAAATTCTATGTAGTATTTAACACTGCTCGGCGTGGAGGCGGCGCTCGCTCTGCAGCAGCAACAGCAGCGTTTGGACTCCACCAGGATCACACAACATTCTGCAGCCAGACGCCACGCAGAGACAAAACTCAGTCTGGAAAGGACAACATCAGTCTGCAGACCCAAGACGAGGCTCCCAGAGTCCACTCAGGAGTCTCCCCTCTGTGCTCCTACCAGGCCTCGGAGCTGTCGCAGCTGGATCCGGGTGACGGAGCTTCGGTGTCGCTGTTCAGCGCCCAGGGGTGAGGAGGGGAGTGCAGCTGCTCCATGTTCCCTCTGAGGAAGGTGAGCAGCGCGGTGGGGGAGTGGCTGGCCGGCTGGCCGCTCTGGCTCTCCAGCAGCTGCACCAGGAAGTTGATGTAGCGCATGGCCAGGCGCAGGATCTCGTTCTTGCTCAGCTTCTTCTCCGGAGGATGGGTGGGGATGAGCTTGCGGAGCTCGGCGAAGGCGGTGTTGACGTTGTGCTGGCGCCAACGCTCCCTGGTGTTGGTGAACACCTTCCTGGTCATGGTGCTGAGTCCGGCTGCAACAGAAAGGTCATTAGGACCTGAGCGGAGTCTCTTGGAGTTCTGGAGTCACAACAAGACGATTGATTTGACATTTTATACACAAAGCGTCACTGTGAGCAGTGCTGGACAGCCGGACATCCTCCAGGGTTCTTTGGCACAATGATTACAAAAGGTTCAAATTATTCATGAAACACAACGAAAACATTTAGCAGAACACTGTTTTTACATGACTGTGGGTTAGAAACGTTGTGGGGCTCAGGCCAGTCACGCAGACTTTCAGCTCCTCCAGTGCTCAGCCCATATTAACAACAGGACGTTAAACTCTGGGCAGCTCTCGTCAAACTACGTCTAAAAACTAGACGTGTTTGCTTTATAAACACTAAATGCTTTTTATTAGGATAGACTTTCAGGTTGCATAACAACATAAACACTGTAAGTGGATCTTCTCCTTCATGCAGATGCAGCTCCTACGGCGCCGTGCACTACACGCCCTCGCTGATTAATTATTTACTGGATGAGGTGGAAACACGTGGTCTGAAAGGAGTGAAAGCAGAAAGCAAACAGCTCACCTGTTCGTGTGCAGAGATGTGCAGAGATGTCAGTGGCGGAGCGGCTGTGAGCAGGTCATCAGTGTCCAGGAGTCCGGTGTGAAGGTCCACTCAGCTGTGCCTCCTCATGCTGCTGAGATCCTGATGAGGGAGCAGGAAGGGGAGAGAGAGGGAGTAGGGCTGATAATGCTGCATCCTGGCATCCCACATTTTATAGCAGGGCGAGCGGCTGTGTGACGTGAGCTGTGGTGGAGCCTCGTGCTCATTGTGTGGTTGGTAAACACTCCCCCCTCCCCCCACCGCTCCACCAGCTCCAACCAGTGGACGTGGATTCAGGATGACGCCGTCCACAAGATACCTCTGTAAATCATTTCCGTGGGTCTTTCTCCGTGTGAGGGGATTCCAGGTCTGCTCTGCAGCTTTCATCACTCAACAGCCTTTTAAGTGACTATTTGTGCTGCTTTTATGATTCATTGCTGGTTTAATCCCTGAAGGTTAGCGCTGAGGTGACAAACACACTCCTATTCAAGTCAAACTGAGACGTTCGTCTCTCTGATCCTTCTCTCAGTGCCGTGGACGCTTATTCCTTTCTGTTTCTCTGACATTAGGCATGGACAGCCCACCGTCCCCTCCACCTTGATGCCGCTGGCCGCTCCGCTTTTCAGTCCGGCCTGATTGGGCCACAAAAGGTAGAAATAGCACATCCAGATTGACAGTTGGACAATGTGTGTTTTGTGATGACTATGGTAATCTTGTTGAGCCATTCCAGGGGCCACACATAAATTACAGAGGAAACAGCATCTGAGTCACCTCTCTGCCTCCCCCTCCTCACTCCTCCTCCGCCTCCCCCCGCCTCCCACTTTCAACCTCCGTCCACATAAAAAAACACAAGTCTAGTTTAACCAATTGTCACTGTTCTTTTTACACCCTTCAAGTGTTGTTTCAAAGACGCAGCCTTCCATAAAAGTCTCTGTGTGGAGTAGGAATTTACATAATCCGATTAGGGGCTGGGATTAGCCCCGGGCCTGGAGAACAGGCCCGATGGGGGCCGTTCTCTGAATCCACCATTCATGGGCTCTGCTGCACGTCCAAGAGGCTGCACCTGCAGGCCCGGCGCCGCCGCTCTGCCCCGGTCCAGCTCCACGGCGGCTCTGCAGACACGCTGGCTGTAGGGTGCTTTGACCCGCTGGTTGATATTCATCTCACCTGCAGGGCCAGGTGACCGCTGAGCCGGACTTGTTACGGTCCAAACTCTAACGTATGAACGTGTGTCTCAGTGTTCAGTAGGAGCTAGCGGTTCTGTCTCAATGCTGTGCTGCTCAACGGGCCGCTGATCCGCATGTTGTTGGGAACTGCTTCAGTTAAAACCTTAACTGCTAAACACAAGCAGAGTCCTGATGAATGACGGTGAACAGTCAGAACCTCTCGACCACAGCAGCAGCAGCAGCCTGACTGTCTGCAGACCAGCTGGGATTCATGCAAACTGATTTCACTTGCAAGTGCATGCACTGGATTCTTTACGTCTATTTTGTTAAACTTTTTTCTTCTCACCTCGACACCAGGAGATGTTGCACCACTGACCACGCTGCCCAGAGGATGAAGCCTGATGACTGAATGCAGTGAGCTGAGCGGGTCAGCGTCCTGACGCTGGCTGTGTTTCCTCACGCTCTGTTATTATATTGTATTAGTTTCTCTGGTGCCAGCATCACATCTAAGTTTTAATTTGTCCAACACCTACCTGAGAAATGGACACTTCCATCCACCTGGGCTGGACTTTGTGTCCTGTTGGTACACCAGAGATGGACCCAGATGGACCTGCTGATCACGAGCATGTTCTAACAAGCCAGCAAGGCCTTCGGTGCTGGTCCGTGAATCTACCACACAGTGTGTTCACAGGTTTACTGGTCATGTTGAACCAGTTAAAGAGAAATTATTCACATCTTCACTGTCAGATACTCCGTACTGGGCCAGCGTTTTGGTATCATTTGTAGCGGTAGATGCATTCAGTGTGATTTAAGCTAACAAACTAATTCTGCAGCAACAGGAAGTGTTTCTACAAAACAGTGAAATGTTCCTTAAAATGCTCTGGTTTGTAGGGTTAGTAGCAGCTCATCATGTTGGTGTGGATGTGAAACGTCCTCATTCTGGACGTTTTGTTCCTGCTGATCAGGGCGATGTGAACAATCTGTAGATAAACCGTGATTGGTAATCTGTCTGCAGACGTGTTCACCGTCACATAGAGTCACTGTTTATCTGCATGTGGATCTAAATGTCATTTCTTTGCTGCTCATCAGGCCAGTGTTTCTGATTAACCAGCAGGTTTAGATGTGTTAATACGGGACATACTTCCTGTTTGGGTTTTGTGCCAAGAACACGCCACACATCTTTGTTTCCTCTCCTATCTAACATCAGTGTTTAAGTGAAAAGGTGCGTCTGCTGGGCTCTGCCTTGGATTCACAGACGAGGGAAACACACAGGTGACGGTTAATTGCTGCCTGCGATCGAAGATAACAGCAGCGTGACCTTTGCAGCTGAAGCCAGAGCAGGACCCAGACTAAAGGATGCTGCTGCTGCTGCTGCTTTAAACAGCCTGTTAATTCCCACAATATCTCTCCTTCCCCATTAAGTGCAGTCCGGGCCATCACGGCACCATTAGGCGGCTGTTTACTCGCCTTCATGCGGGACTCCTTTGACCACCCTGACTGCTTTTGTTCATGTGCCATTAAAACAACAATCCGTTTCTCTCTTTGTTTGTCTGCTGCTTCTGAGAAGGCAGAGGCCAGGGAGGCAGCAGAGAGAGACGTTTAAAAGAAGGAGAAGAAAAAGCTGGCGGGTTATTGATGGTGGCCGGCCAGGGCTGGATCCGGCTGTCCAGAGGCAGGAGGGAGGCTCGGAGTCCATGTCCCCGGGCCCGTCTTTGTCTGGGGATCATTCCTGAGGGAGCTGGCTTCACTCTGCTGGCTCGTGAAGATAAGCACTCTCTCCACATGCTGAGAGACAACGATAAGGGGATTGCTTCACTAAATTATAGAAAAAAAGAAGCCCCACCATTGGAGCTGCTAAAATGAGAGACTTTATCAGTTTAGCTGGGAAAGACCCTCGATCCCACTCCTCCAACCATAAATCACAATTTGTTTTCCACTTCTGAGCATGCTCAGTGTGGGGGAGCGCCAAATGCACGCACATTTCTAATTATGTTTAATCTTATTTTGTAGAAAGGACCTGCTCACACCCTCTGGTAACACCTTTACTGCTCAGACGCAGTATTTAAACGTATCATAAACTGCTCAGCACGTGTCGTTTTAAGCAGATTTACAGCCTTAAACAGTTTGATGAATTACAACATGAAGACGACTCTGATATTACTGATACCGTGTTTATGTAGCAGCCAACAGGAGGAACTACAGGCTGGTCACAGAAATAAATAACTGGTGCTCAGTAAACCACAGAGTACCGCTGCTAAGCCTTAAGACAGGTAACACTAACACAATATATCTGAAATAGTACAATACATGTATTTTATTTATCAGCTAATTACTTACTTTAATCTTTATTTAATTAATGTTTCTGCTTTTTTCCTCTTAAACCCAAAATGTCAAAAGAACAATATAGAATAAACGCCTAAAACGTAGAAGCTTCATGTGAATAACAACCTGGACGCTAACTTGAACCGTTGATAACGGACTGCTGTGGGTACGCGTTTCCTGTGTCGTTCCTTTAAGAAGCCTAAAACAGCCTCAGCCTGGTCTGTCCATCTCTTCTGCCGGGAACCCGCTCGTAGCTCAGCCTCTTGTTCTTCAGCGGCGGCAACGCTGCAAAACAAAGACCAGGAAACACCTCAGTGTGTTTAATAAAACCAGATTCTATCCAGATGTAGAGCAGCTACAGACAAATCCAACTGGACAGCGCTACACGGGTCAGATGGACATTAACAGCTGGTTCATGGACACTAGGAGCTGCTGACAGTCAGGGTTCAGTCAACAAGACGAGATGCCGTGATGAAGAGATCAGAAGGAGAACACGCTGCTGGACGCATGTCATTTGTTCCGTTTCTTTCTTTGTTGGATGTTTAACGAGCTCTACGTATGCTGAGATGAGAGCTGCAGGGATTCAGCTAAACATTCAATGACAGCTGTTCTGATAATCAGTCAGTACTAGCAGCTAGTCTTTAACAAAGATCTACATGTTCTAGCTGTTAAAGCTCTGAAATATTTCCTGGTTTCTTTTCGCCTCTATGACAGAATATCTTTGGGTTGTGGCATCATCTGGCCTTTGGAGACACTACTTCACCGTTTTCTGACATTTCATGGACCCAGCCACTACCTGATGAAGCAGGACATTCATCAGCAGATGCATCGACAGTAAGATGACCGCAGGCTGAGTTGTGTCTGCGCTACGCTGCATTTTGCTTGCATGTAAACCAGGTGGATGGAAACCCGTTATTCACCTTCCCCACCCAGGCCTGCAGCTTCTCCTCTCCTCTTCCTCTCCTGTCCCATCCAACATCTGGAGCCGTAGTTCGCTGAAGCTGCCGTCAACCCTCCACTTCTGAAGAAGCTGTCACGACCCCACCTGTTGTCTGTAGGGGGGCTCAGACTGCTGCTGATGTGATGGCTGGGAGGATCCTGGAGGCCCCTGTAGACG